>NC_000087.7:29262443-29562443 GCF_000001635.26 Mus musculus | reverse complement strand
TGAAAAAATTATAGGTATATATTACCTACATATTTAAATGAAGGGGATAAAAGAAAACCAATATAAGAATTCATGTTCTTGAAATGTGGTAATGGTATCATGGCAGGGAAAGTACCATAAAAGTCCAGGACTAGATGGATTTAAAAATGAGTTCTACCAGTCTACAGAATTTCTTTTGTAAATGTAACTACATTTGTGTTTAAAATTACAACCTGCTCCTTTGGTGAAATTTATGGTCAGTTCTTTTTTTTTTTTTTTTTTTTTCATTTATTAGGTATTCAGGTCACTCCCTTAACCCTAAAGAGGTTTGGGACATTAAGCAGACTCTAATTCTGCTTTAATCTTCTACTCCTAAACATCAATACTTAGACCACTAATTTGTGTCCATTTTATATCAAATGTACCCTCTGTATACATGAGGGTCCAATAGCTGTCTTGTAAGTCTGACGGGCCTGAGATCATCTCTACCTGCCCCAGGCCCCAAACGTCACTTCCAGTCCAAAAGGTCTTCAATAATTACCCTCTCTGACCAGAAAGAATTCCAAACTATTTCTATCTGATGGAGAGCAAAAATTTCCATTTAACTGTGTCTCACATCGGACTCCTCATTTGAAAGGGGCACCAGAATGAATCTTTTTGTTCGAGCAGTTCTCAAATTCACATCCTCTGTCGAAGAGGTCTATAAATGTCATCCAGTCATGCCAGGGCTTCAGTGCCTCTCCCTCTCCCTATGGGAGCCTCAGACACACCACATCTAGTCATACATATTTCCTGTTCTCCCTGTGTCTATTGGGCAACAAAGCCTTCTCGAATGCCCATATTGGACTGAAATATCTCCTTTTATTTTCAGTGGTGGACACATACCTACCCTCTCTTGTAAAGTGTAAATAGATCTTGTCGTATTGACTATGTGTGCCTGCTATATACCAACTGTCTAAGATTATTTCCAAACTTCTTCCTGCTACAAATATTCGGGGACATTCCCCCATTCAAGAAAAGTGGCCTTGCTCTTATGTCATCTGACTAAAGGTTTCATAGATCAAAGATAACCATCCAACTTGTTGGAATACTGAAACAATTGCTGCCTGCTGTCCACACACCACATAAAATATGTGGATTATCTAAATTCTGCAGAAAAGGTTTGGAAGCTGATCAATCAATACTGGAACTCCCTCTTCTCCAGAAGGTATTTGCATTTTCTCCAATGTGAAATGGTCTTTCTTATTTATTGAAAATAGCCAGAGATTTTACCCCTCTTACAAGTAGGTTTAGAATTTCACATTTGCAAAGTGTCACAGAAATGCTGCTTATGACCAGAGTGCTTCAACTTCCTTATTCTCATGAAGTTTGCCACATTACCTCTTTGATGAAGGGCACAACCATCCTACTTCTGTGCAAAACTTCCCAAGCTCCTCCCCTATCTTACTTAGAAGATTTAGACATTCACAACAAAGAGTGCTCCAACCTGTGTGGAGCACAGTGTGTTTGAGGAAATCCCCCAGATTCACCATCTTCCCAGTGTATGTCCTACCTATAACTTCTAATTTCCATGGTGTGGGAAGCACTGTTCTGACCTAAGAGATTTCAGAACACTCTGGACTGAAATCTCAAACAGAAGAGTGTCAAGGTAAGGGTAAATCAGATTACTATCTTTGTTTTGTTTCCTTAGACAGAGACATCCTGGCCTCCATGCAGAGGAATGTGTGGAGGGACATATATTTAAGGAAGACACTAAACCAGAAAATACTACATTACACCCTCTTCTAAGACTTCTAAGATTGTTGTCATGCCTACCACTGACATTCAGATGATGTGTATTCTTGATTGTGATTTCATGTTTGGAGCTGATGAAGGAGTAAGTACCTGGAATGTCCTATAATTCTCAAGGTATCAATCAATGTTCAATTTCTGATCAATAGTGCTGCAGACATAGGAATAACAGGATAAAACTATTCTATACAATCCTATGAAGCTCTTATCACCATCCTCCTATTTTAGAGAATCTTAGATCTATCACTAATCCCGAGACGGGCAGAAAGAATTCTTCTCCTGCACATAGGGATACTGCATATGTCTCCCCTTACCCAAAGTATTCCACTTACTGTCTTTTACTGAATTGGCTTTTAGACTATACCTGAAATATTCCACTTTTCGCCAAAGGATCTACCAGCCCTCCCTGTTCTAATAGAGAGCTACAGTCCACCAATATCCAAAGGGTTCTCAGACATTCCAAATATGCCCCTGTGGGAGTAAACTTACTAAGTCTATTTAATTGGGCCTCAGATCCTTCTGCTTTGACCAAAAGGATTTCACTCTACTGACTCTGAGTTACCAGTGGCCTCAGATCTCATTTTCCCCAAGTGGTCATCAAATATGCCTTTCTGACCAATAATGACCTTGCAATGTTCTCCTCTGATGCAGACACTTAGACAACCCCCCTCCAATTTTAACTCCCAAATGGACCTCCAGACCACCCAAGCTTAAAGTACCTGAGCCGAACATTAAGAAGTACAGCCCAGAACAAAAGCTCATTTCCTCAAGGCAGAAACTAAAATGATGTACTCCTCACCATTCATACCTAGACCCAGGAGATGAACATATGCCTGAGAAGAAGAACTAGTGTGGAACTGTCAGCCAGGTTTTTGATGAGTGCTCAGACTGCTTCCTGATCCGGCACCACATTTACTATAGTGGACAGATGCTCTAGTCTCTGATGAGGAGTTGCTACCTGTTAGGAAGAACCTGGAATGGGCTCCACTGCATGAGGTAGGCTGTGTCTTTGTTCTCACGTAAAGGAAAGAACATGCAAATTTGAACTCTACCCAACCAAACATACTGGTTTACCTGTACAAAGGGGTTTTAGATTTCCAATTTCTCACAAAGATGCCCTCGTGTATTTCCCCTCTGATCATTGAGGTCCTATCTATTTTTCATGGCTCATAGAGTCTTATTTCATCCCAATGTCCATTACCTGCTCACTTCTGACCACTAGCCATACATCTCTGATTAGTGTTGTGTGTGTTCTCGGTATGACACTAAGGCCAACAATAGTGCCTACATGCCATTTCTGAATAATTGGATCTTAAATTCCATCTCTGTCCAAGTGTACTTCTGAAAGACTTTTCTCATTACATGGGGTCTCTATAGTAGCATCTTTATTCAACAGGCCTCTAGTTGTACCTTCTGGCCTAATCAGGTCTTATACTTCACTTAAAGAGATGCCAAATTTACACAATGTAGACAAAGAGTCATTGAGCATTCTCATTCTCATCAATATAACATTCCTCCCCTCAGGTTTGAAGTCTCCAGAGCAGCAAGGAGAGTGGGGAGTAGAACTCATCATCTTTAGGTCACTCATATTCGATGGGTTGTTTCCAACCTTAGTATACAGACATGGATGGTTGAACACAAACCTGTCAGGCTGACAACACGATAGACATCTACTAAAGTCCTTGGAAACATGTTCAGATTGCTGCACATCCTCCTGAAGATTCCACGGATGACATAGTTCCTTGTGATTGTTGTTCTCTTCTTGTTGTTGCTGTTTTGTTTTAACTTTTGAAGAGGATACATTATTAGTCTGTTGCTATGTTAGTCATCTCCTGGCATTAGAAACCAACATGCCACTGCTTAAATGTTTTACATTTCCTACTCTTTTTGGAAAACACAATGTATGCACATCATTTTTTCCTATTGTTTCAAAGACATACCACTATGTAATTCAACTTTACAATTATAATCATTTTGACCAATATTCACATGAATATAAATTTTATGTGTAAAATTCTTCCTGTGCTGTGTTATTTTTCACCAGGTGACAGTTTCATTTGAGGTCACTTGGAAGATCGTTCCTTACTATGTGTCTTTAAAAGATGTATTTTGGAGCTGAGGGGTATGGCTGAATATCTTCAGCACAATAAACACCTTCTGTAACATTACTATCTAGTGGATTATAAGTATCAGGTTGTACACAATAGTAACTAAAATAATGGACAAGTTTGAGAAAGATTTTAGGGTGTAATCTCTCATAATATACACAAAAAAGAAAATCCTAGATATTAATCAAATCTATGCACACCAAAGAACATTGTGGGTTTTGTGGGTTTGTTTGTATATGTCTTTGTAGTTCGAATGTCCAACCTTTATGTCTTAATTGAGGATTGTAAACAATGCTCAGGGTGTGTGTGTGAATTAAAGGGCACCATGTCTTTAGTGTTTAGATTAATTTCACATATAATTATCTGTCTATTCGTCATCTATATATGTATGTATGCATGTATGTATGTATGTATGTATGTATGAAGTAATGATTGAATGTATTTATATAGATATGTATGCATCTATTTCTCTATCATCTAACTATCACTCTCTCTCTTTCTATTTCTCTCACCCTCTTTCTCTGTTTATCTCTTATGCATGAATATATGCATGCATGTAGCTAGGTAGGTGTGGTAGTTTTAATGTAATTGATTCCCAATTGGCACATAGACTGTATTCGGAGGAGTAACCTTGTTGGACTAGGTGTTTCCTTGATGGAGGAAGGGTGTCACTGGAGGAGGTGGGTGGTCTCAAACATGTTCAAGTTATGCCCAGTAGGGCTCTGTGTGTTTGCTGTCTCTCTGTCTTTCCAAGAGTAGCTGTGATAGAGTGTTCAGTGATTCAAGGAGGGGATGTTGGTTAGATGGCATATAAAGCAGGCAAGACACATTTACATACATGGTAGAAGAAGCAAGCTTTAAGAAGCACAAACAATCACACACACACACACACACACACACACACACACACACACACACAGACATTGGTTGGACAGTGCAAAGCTTCAATCACTTTCTATATATACTCACATTTGGTGGATGGAACAAAGCACCAACTTTATTTTTCTCACACTCCATATATTTCTCTGCACAATCTTTCAATTAGTATCAAATTTATACTGGTTACTTTCTATTTTCTTCTAGTGAATAATTATGAGTATATATAAGGAAAATCATCTTCTCACTATACTTTTATGATGAGCTATTTATAAATTATGTTTATAAATATCCAATATTATTCTCAAGAACCAACACACATTTCTAACTAAAAAACTTGTTACAGATTAACAAGTTGTAAGCAAGTAAGGAAAATTTTTTTCAGCCAGTTTCTCTTATTGGTAGACTGAAATTTGCTGTTATACAGAAAGGATTAGTTTTTATCTATCTCAAAAATTAATCCTTCAAAAATCTTAAAAGAATCACAAAAGTAAACTTTTATATAAAAACCTATCATCCCTTTCTACTGAATACCCTGAATCCTCAGGGTGCACATCTGTTCATTAACCATGTTTTTCTTAAATCATATCAGGAATCAGGATGACGAAATAGGTACAAGGAAATAATAATCATCTGAACACCAGCCTGACTTTGAAAAAACAAACAAACAAAAAAAGGCTTGTTTTTTGTAGTAATTCTTTCCAAGATCCTGGTTGAAGTATTAATCTGCATCAGCTTCAATCCTTGAGAAAGTTGAATCTAAATAACACTGTGGGTGGCAATGATATTGCCCAGAGAGGGGCTGGAACGCCCCTTAAATTTTCATACAATCCATAGATTATGAGGGATGTGATGTGAGGGCAGCAAGTAGAGAGAAACTCTACAACAGCATGAGTGGTAACAGAGTGGTACCAGCTTTTAAGTGTTTAAGAGTGGTAAGAGCTTTTAAGTGTTTCACCTCACCAAGAATCCGTCAAAGCCCAGTATTTTGGAGGTCAAATGTACATTCCTTGGAGCCCCTCTGCCATGCATAATATTCTACTAAAATTAAAAATAATATTAATTTCTCATTTAATAGACCCTGCTTACAGTCCCCCCAAATTTTACTCTCCACGGTTCTTTTACTACCTCCCATCCTCTCCAGTTCCTCCCCCTTTCGGTCATCATTCATCAAATAGTTCTCTTTCAAATATCTCTTTCTGCATTTCCTTATTCAACCCCATCTCCCTCCACCATGCAACCTGATCTTCTCCTTCTTGTCCACCTTTGTCCACTAATAAAATCCATTCTATATCCCCATACCATGGGCATCCATGTATGCACCCAAGTCCCTTCCTCTATATCTAACTTCACTGGATCTACAGATTGTAGACAGGCCATCACATATGTAATGTTGAATGTCTTAATGTTTCTATTGCTGTCACCAAAAACTATAACCCAAGCACAAGTTGGGGAGGGTAGGACTTATTTGGATTACACTTCTTCATTGCTATTCATCATCTGAAGACAGACAGAACAGGAACTGAAATGGGCCAGGAACCTAGAGTCAGGAGCTGATACAGAGACCATGGATGGGTGCTGCTGCCACGCACACCAGTCGAGTCAGCTTGACACGCCTAGAGGCCTCGAAGTGCTCATGAGGTAAATAGTTTCATGGAAGGTTTGGAGTTCTCATTAACCCATATACTCATACCCTATTCCAGCGTTAGTCTGGTGTATGGATCCACATGCTCTCTTTTAGTGTTATCTTATTATAAGTTCTTTTTTTTTTCCATTTTTTATTAGGTATTTAACTCATTTACATTTCCAATGCTATACCAAAAGTCCCCCATATCCACCCACCCCCACTCCCCTGCCCACCCACTCCCCCTTTTTGGCCCTGGTGTTCCCCTGTACTGGGACATATAAAGTTTGCAAGTCCAATGGGCCTCTCTTTCCAGTGATGGCCGACTAGGCCATCTTTTGATATATATGCAGCTAGAGTCAAGAGCTCCGGGGTACTGGTTAGCTCATAATGTTGTTCCACCTATAGGGTTGCAGATCCCTTTAGCTCCTTGGCTACTTTCTCTAGCTCCTCCATTGGGAGCCCTATGATCCATCCATTAGATGACTGTGAGCATCCACTTCTGTGTTTGCTGGGCCCCGGCATAGTCTCACAAGAGACAGCTACATCTGCGTCCTTTCAATAAAATCTTGCTAGTGTATGCAATGGTGTCAGCGTTTGGATGCTGATTATGGGGTGGATCCCTGGATATGGCAGTCTCTACATGGTCCATCCTTTCATCTCAGCTCCAAACTCAGTCTCTGTAACTCCTTCCATGGGTGTTTTGTTCCCAAATCTAAGGAGGGGCATAGTGTCCACACTTCAGTCTTCATTCTTCTTGAGTTTCATGTGTTTAGCAAATTATATCTTATATCTTGGGTATCCTAGGTTTGGGGCTAATATCCACTTATCAGTGAATACATATTGTGTGAGTTTCTTTGTGAATGTGTTACCTCACTCAGGATGATGCCCTCCAGGTCCATCCATTTGGCTAGGAATTTCATAAATTCATTCTTTTTAATAGCTGAGTAGTACTCCATTGTGTAGATGTACCACATTTTCTGTATCCATTCCTCTGTTGAGGGGCATCTAGGTTCTTTCCAGCTTCTGGCTATTATAAATAAGGCTGCTATGAACATAGTGGAGCATGTGTCCTTCTTACCTGTTGGGGCATCTTCTGGATATATGCCGAGGAGAGGTATTGCTGGATCCTCCGGTAGTACTATGTCCAGTTTTCTGAGGAACCGCCAGACTGATTTCCAGAGTGGTTGTACAAGCCTGCACTCCCACCAACAATGGAGGAGTGTTCCTCTTTCTCCACATCCTCGCCAGCATCTGCTGTCACCTGAATTTTTGATCTTAGCCATTCTGACTGGTGTGAGGTGGAATCTCAGGGTTGTTTTGATTTGCATTTCCCTGATGATTAAGGATGTTGAACATTTTTTCAAGTGCTTCTCTGCCATTCGGTATTCCTCAGGTGAGAATTCTTTGTTCAGTTCTGAGCCCCATTTTTTAATGGGGTTATTTGATTTTCTTAAGTCCACCTTCTTGAGTTCTATATATATGTTGGATATTAGTCCCCTATCTGATTTAGGATAGGTAAAGATCCTTTCCCAATCTGTTGGTGGTCTTTTTGTCTTATTGACGGTGTCTTTTGCCTTGCAGAAACTTTGGAGTTTCATTAGGTCCCATTTGTCAATTCTCGATCTTACAGCACAAGCCATTGCTGTTCTGTTCAGGAATTTTTCCCCTGTGCCCATATCTTCAAGGCTTTTCCCCACTTTCTCCTCTATAAGTTTCAGTGTCTCTGGTTTTATGTGAAGTTCCTTGATCCACTTAGATTTGACCTTAGTACAAGGAGATAAGTATGGATCGATTCGCATTCTTCTACACGATAACAACCAGTTGTGCCAGCACCAATTGTTGAAAATGCTGTCTTTCTTCCACTGGATGGTTTTAGCTCCCTTGTCGAAGATCAAGTGACCATAGGTGTGTGGGTTCATTTCTGGGTCTTCAATTCTATTCCATTGGTCTACTTGTCTGTCTCTATACCAGTACCATGCAGTTTTTATCACAATTGCTCTGTAGTAAAGCTTTAGGTCTGGCATGGTGATTCCGCCAGAATCCAATCACGCGGAACTTGAGACTGCGGTACATAGGAAAGCAGGCTACCCGGGCCTGATCTGGGGCACAAGTCCCTTCCGCTCGACTCGAGACTCGAGCCCCGGGCTACCTTGCCAGCAGAGTCTTGCCCAACACCCGCAAAGGCCCACACGGGACTCCCCACGGGACCCTAAGACCTCTAGTGAGTGGACCACAGTGCCTGCCCCAATCCAATCGCGCGGAACTTGAGACTGCGGTACATAGGGAAGCAGGCTACCCGGGCCTGATCTGGGGCACAAGTCCCTTCCGCTCGACTCGAGACTCGAGCCCCGGGCTACCTTGCCAGCAGAGTCTTGCCCAACACCCGCAAGGGTCTACACAGGACTCCCCACGGGACCCTAAGACCTCTGGTGAGTGGATCACAGTGCCTGCCCCAATCCAATCGCGCGGAACTTGAGACTGCGGTACATAGGGAAGCAGGCTACCCGGGCTTGATCTGGGGCACAAACCCCTTCCACTCCACTCGAGCCCCGGGCTACCTTGCCAGCTGAGTCGCCTGACACCCGCAAGGGCCCACACAGGATTCCACACGTGATCCTAAGACCTCTAGTGAGTGGAACACAACTTCTGCCAGGAGTCTGGTTCGAACACCAGATATCTGGGTACCTGCCTTGCAAGAAGAGAGCTTGCCTGCAGAGAATACTCTGCCCACTGAAACTAAGGAGAGTGCTACCCTCCAGGTCTGCTCATAGAGGCTAACAGAGTCACCTGAAGAACAAGCTCTTAACAGTGACAACTAAAACAGCTAGCTTCAGAGATTACCAGATGGCGAAAGGCAAACGTAAGAATCCTACTAACAGAAATCAAGACCATTCACCATCATCAGAACGCAGCACTCCCACCCCACCTAGTCCTGGGCACCCCAACACAACCGAAAATCTAGACCCAGATTTAAAAAACATTTCTCATGATGATGATAGAGGACATCAAGAAGGACTTTCATAAGTCACTTAAAGATTCACAGGAGAGCACTGCTAAAGAGTTACAGGCTCTTAAAGAAAAGCAGGAAAACACAGCCAAACAGGTGATGGAAATGAACAAAACCATACTAGAACTAAAAGGGGAAGTAGACACAATAAAGAAAACCCAAAGCGAGGCAACGCTGGAGATAGAAACCCTAGGAAAGAGATCTGGAACCATAGATGCGAGCATCAGCAACAGAATACAAGAAATGGAAGAGAGAATCTCAGGTGGAGAAGATTCCATAGAGAACATCGACACAACAGTCAAAGAAAATACAAAATGCAAAAGGATCCTAACTCAAAACATCCAGGTAATCCAGGACACAATGAGAAGACCAAACCTACGGATAATAGGAATTGATGAGAATGAAGATTTTCAACTTAAAGGGCCAGCTAATATCTTCAACAAAATAATAGAAGAAAACTTCCCAAATCTAAAGAAAGAGATGCCCATGAACATACAAGAAGCCTACAGAACTCCAAATAGACTGGACCAGAAAAGAAATTCCTCCCGACACATAATAATCAGAACAACAAATGCACTAAATAAAGATAGAATATTAAAAGCAGTAAGGGAGAAAGGTGAAGTAACATATAAAGGAAGGCCTATCAGAATTACACCAGACTTTTCACCAGAGACTATGAAAGCCAGAAGAGCCTGGACAGATGTTATACAGACACTAAGAGAACTCAAATTCCAGCCCAGGCTACTATACCCGGCCAAACTCTCAATTACCATAGATGGAGAAACCAAAGTATTCCACGACAAAACCAAGTTCACACAATATCTTTCCACGAATCCAGCCCTTCAAAGGATAATAACAGAAAAGAAGCAATACAAGGACGGAAATCACGCCCTTATAAGTTCTTTTTAAGATTGAATTCTGATATAGCTAAGCTTTTGCCAGTGTTCCAATGTCCTAGAAAGTCCTTGAGCTGACCATGGGCTTGGAATTCAGTAAGAATGTTGCCTATTCAGTGGCATTCAAATTGCCTCTGGTATTATACTACCACTTTGAATAAAAGCTAAGTCACTGCCCTACACAGGAATTTATCATCATCTAGGAAGAAGGAAGTTTGAGACCTAAGGAGGAAGCAGAGTACATACTTAGAACTATAGATTGCTGAGTTCCACACATATACACGTATTTACAATGGTCTAGGGGGAAGGTGGACTATACAATAGACTAAAAGAGGAACTATAGCAAGGGCATGAAGCCATTGACCCTGGCTTCTAAGACGAAGTGGATCTTTGGTGGAGCTCTTTTTTATCCCATTTGTTAACAATGAATTGTATCCCAGGTGTTTCCTGCCAGAACTTCTGTGTTTGTATTCCTCTGTTTTCTGTAAGAATCCAGTAACCTCTTTGTACCTTGCTTGTGTGTTACCCAAATTCCCTATTCTCTTCTGTATAAAAAGTTTGATGCTCAATTTGACACATTACATTCAGATTCTACACAACCTCTCCTGTGTGTATCTGTCTATCATTTCATCCAATGCTTTGCCCACCTGTGACTAGAGATCCGTTCCACGCAGACAAAGGGGCCCAGAGTGTCTGCAGCATTCTGCTTAGTGGCTAGTTCCCCATGGTTTCATGCTTTCTCATAGAGAACTCAGAACCACAAGCACATTGATGGCAGTATCAACAATGGGCAGAAATCCTCCCCATCAATCATTAATTAAGAAAATGCCCTGCAGTCTTTCTTGCACAGACTAATCTTATGGAGACATTTTCTCAATTGAGTTTCCCTACTCTCAGGGGAATTTACTTTGTGGCAAGTTGACAAAAAACTATCCAGCCCAGTCAATATCAACATATAAATCAACACATTGCATATTTATCTTCTTGGGACTGGGATATGTTATTCAGATTATGTTTTTGTTTTTTTTGTTTTTTGTTTTGTTCTGTTTCCATCCATTTCATAACAGCTGAGTAATGTTCCATCGTATAAATATAACATATATGTTATACATTCTTCAGTTTTTGGACATGTAGGTGGTTTCCAGTTGCAGACAATTATGAATACAGCAGCAGTTAATAAGGTTGAGCAAGTGTGCTTCTAGGAGGAAGAAGCACTTTGCGAAACTTTCTGACCTATCAGGTGTCTGTTGTTATTTCCCCACCCATTTAATATCTGATTTTGCTAATTTGGATATTATCTTTTTTATTTTAGTTAACTTGGATAGTAGTTTGTTGATCTTAGTGATCTTGTCAAAGAACCAATATTTGTTCCAAAAAATTATTTGTATTTTTCTTTCTATTTTATTTTTTTCCACCCTTAGTTTTACTATTTCCTGCCACCACTTCTTTTGGGTGTCATTTCTTCTTTGTGTTTGAGATCTTTAGGATGTGCTTTTAACGTGCTAATATAAGGTTTTGCTAATATTTTTTAACTCATTTTTTATTAGATATTATTCTTCATTTACTTTTCAAATGCTATCCTCAAAGTTTCCTATACCTTCCCCTACACTGCTTGCCAACTCACCCACTCCTGCTTCCTGGCCCTGGCATTCCCCTGTACTTGGGTATATTATCTTCACAAGACCAAGTGACTCTCCTCTCTTTGATGGCTGACTAGGCCATCCTCTGCCACATATGCAACTAGATACATAGTTCAGGGGGTTACTGGTTAGTTCATATTGTTGATCCTCCTTTAAGGTTGCAGACCCCTTTAGCTCCTTCGGTACTTTCTCTAGATTCCACATTAAGGGCCGTGTGTACAATCCAATAGATGACTGTGAGTATGCAATTCTGTATTTGCCAGGAACTGGCATAGCCTCACAAGAGATAGCCATTCCAGTGTCCTGTCAAAAAAAATTTGCTGGCATATGCAATAATGTCTTGGTTTGGTAGTTGTCTATGTGATGCATCACCAGGTGGTGCAGTCTCTGGATGGTCCTTTATTTTTTCTCAGCTCCAAACTGTCTCTGTAACTCCTTCCATGGGTATTTTGTTCCCCATTATAAGAACCAATGAAGTATCCACACTTTGGTCTTCCTTCATCTCGAGTTTCATGCGTTTTGCAAATTGTATCTTGAGTAGTCTGTTTGGGGGCTCATATCTGCTTATATGTCAGTACATATCATATGTGTTCTTTTGTGATTGGATTACAACACTCAGGATGATATCCTCCAGATACATGCTTTTGCCTAAGAAATTCATAAGTTCATTGTTTTTAACTGCCGAATAGTACTCCATTGTTTAAATGTACCAGAATTTCTGTATCCATTCTGTATCCATGTATTCTTATGTTGAGCAACATCTGAGTTCTTTCGAGCAAATGGCTATTATAAATAAGGCTGCTGACTGTGTCCAATTCTAAGAAGGGGCAAAGTGTCCACAATTTGGTCTTCATTCTTCAGTTTCATGTGTTTTGCAAATTGTATCTTATATCTCGGGTGTGCTAAGTTTCTGGGCTAATATTCACTTATCAGTGTGTAAATATCATTTGAGTTCCTTTGTGATTGTGTTACCTCACTCAGGACGATGCCCTCCAGGTCCATCCATTTGCCTAGGAATTTCATAAATTCATTTTTTAATAGCTGAGTAGTACTCCATTGTGTAAATGCACCACATTTTTTTTGTATCCATTCAAATGTTGAGGGGCATCTGAGTTCTTTCCATCCTCTGGCTATTATAAATAAGACTGCTGTGAACATAGTGGAGCATGTGTCCTCCTTACCGGTTAAGACATCTTCTGGATATATGTCCATGAGAGGTATTTTGGGATCCTCTAGTAGTACCATGTCCAATTTTCTGAGGAACCACCAGATTGTTATAGAGACAAAGTTTGTAGCTGAGACAAAAGATGGACCATTTAGAGACTGTAATGACGAGAGATCCATCCCATAATTAGACTCCAAACGATGACACCATTGCATACACTAGCAATATTTATTGAAAAGACCTGGATATAGCTGTCTCTTGTGAGAAAAGGCTTGGGCCTAACAAATACATAAGTAGATGCTCACAGTCAGCTATTGGATGGAGCACAGGGCCCCTAATGGAAGAGCTAGAGAAAGTATCCAAGGAGCTAAAGAGATCTGCAACCCTGTTGGTCCAATAACATTATGAACTAACCAGTACCCTGGAGCTCTTGACTCTAGCTGCATATGTATAAAAAGATGGCCTAGTATGCCATCAATGGAAAGAGAGACCCATTGGACATGCAAACTTTATATGTCACAGTACAGGGGAATGCCAGGGACAAAAAATGGGAATGCGTGGGTAGAAAAGTGAAAGGGAGGGTATGTTGGACTTTCTAAATGTACATTCTAAATGTAACGAGGAAAATACGTAATAATAAAAATATTAACAAAATAAATAAATAAGGCTGGTATGAACATTATAGAGAATGAATCCTTATTAACCATCGGAACATCTTCTGAGTATTTGCCTAGGAGAGGTGTTGCTGGATCTTCTGGTAGTACTATGTCAATTTTCTGAAGAACCACCAGACTGGTCCAGGTCCCTGCCGAGTGTATTCTGCAAAGGCCCCAGACATCCAGCCACTTTCCCAGCCAGAGGAAAGGGGGTCTGCACGGTGCAGAAGTGCTTTGCCTGAGCATCGGCAACAGACATCTTGCTTCTGGGACACCGCCGGGTGTATTCTGCACAGGTGAGAGTACGGACTACAGAAGCCAAAAGCTTCTTGGAGAGGCAGGAGCCACAGAGCTTCTAAGGCAGCCCCCTTTTCGGGCCCCAGACAGCTGGCCACTATCCTAGCCAGAAAAAAGGGCCCACCCGGTGCGGGTGCGCTTTGACTGAGCATCAATATCAGATATCTTGGTTCCGGGACCCAGCCGAGATTATTCTGCACAGATCCCAGACATCTGGCCACTTTCCCAGCCAGAGGAGAGGGGTCTGCCCAGTGCAGGAGTGCTTTGCCTGAGCATCAGCTGCAGACATCTTGGTTCCAGGACTCCTCAAAGTGTATTCTGGACGTGTGAGAGTGTAGAATACAGAAGCTAACACCTTCTGGGAAAGGCCAAAGCAACACAGCTTCAGGAAAGGTCCTGTTTTGGGCCTTCGTCTTCGGCCAGGAGGGAGTTCTTAAAGGCATATATCTGTGCACCTTTCCCGTGAGAGGAGAGCTTGACTGCAGAGAGTGCTCTGACCACTGAAACTCAGAGGAGAGATGCAGTTTCCCATGTCTGCTGATAGAGGCTAACAGAATCACCTGAAGAACAAGCTCTAACCAGAGACAACTATAACAACTAGCTCCAGAGATTTCTAGATGGTGAAAGGCAAATGTAAGAATTGTACTAACAGAAATCAAGACCACTCACCATCATCAGAACACAGCATTCCCACCCCACCTAGTCCTGGGCACCCCAACACAACCGAAAAGCTAGACCCGGATTTAAAAGCATATGTCATGAAAATGGTAGAGGACATCAAGAAGGACTTTAATAATTCACTTAAAGAAATACAGGAGAACACTGCTAAAGAGTTACAAGTCCTTAAATAAAAACAGGAAAACAAAACCAAACAGGTAGAAGTTCTTAAATAAAAACAGGAAAACACATCTGAACAGGTGATAGAAATGAACAAAACCATACTAGACCTAAAAAGGGAAGTAGACACAATAAAGAAACCAAAAGTGAGGCAACGCTGTAGATAGAAACCCTAGGAAAGATATCTGGAACCATAGATGCAAGCATCAGCAACAGAATACAAGAGATGGAAGAGAGAATGTCAGGTGTAGAAAATTCCATAGAGAACATCAGCACAACAATCAAAGAAAATGCAAAATGCAAAAGGATCCTAACTCAAAACATCCAGGAAATCCAGGACACAATGAGAAGACCAAACCTACGGATAATAGGAGTGGATGAGAATGAAGATTTTCATCTTAAAGGGGCGGCAAATATCTTCAACATAATTGTAGAAGAAAACTTCCCAAACCTAAAGAAAGAGATGCCCATGAACATACAAGAAGCCTACAGAACTCCAAATATACTGGACCAGAAAAGAAATTCCTCCCAACACATAATAATCAGAACAACACATTCACTAAAAAAAAATACAACATTAAAAGCAGTAAGGGAGAAGGGTCAAGTAAAATATAAAGGCAGGCCTATCAGAATTACACCAGACTTTTCACCAGAGACTAGGAAAGCCAGAAGAGCCTGAACAGATGTTATACAGACACTAAGAGAACTCAAATGCCAGCCCAGGCTACTATACCTGGCCAAAATCTCAATAACCATAGATGGAGAAACCGATGTATTCTATTTCTCCTTCCTTGCGTAACTTGTTGACAACTTTATGAAGTATTATAACTATCTATCCTAAAATTTAACATTTTTTTGTTTCATATTATTAATCAGTAATTTGAAATACGTACTTATTATGGAACTACCCAATGCAGATAGAAAATATTCATAATTATTATTTTTAAACAATATTGTGTATTTATTTTTAGGTAGGCATGAAATTATTAAGACAAAGTATTCTGTCCTCGTTCTAAAACCAGTTCTAGGAAACAGTAAAATAGTTCCTATGATCTAGAAGTAAACACAGAAAAATAGACAACAGGAATATATTACTATAAACCTAGATGATATATATGTACACTGTATATTTCAAATGAGTCACTAATCTTGTTGTCACGGATCACAGATGTGTAATATGCTTGATTACTTTCTCTGCTAGTAGCATAAACAGAACATTCTGCCACTATATAACAGCAAGCCCTAAGAATTAAATTTCAAGATTGGTTATAACTTTATTTATTCATGTTCTATTACTCCAGTATGTGGTTTCTTCAAAAACTGTTGTAGTATCAAGTTTTGGACTGTAACCAAGAGTAATGCCACTTAACTGTAATATTTTAAATAAACTTCCTAAATTGTGGCATTCCATAAGGGAATAACAGACATAATCCTATCCTCATGCTTACCTAAACTTGTAATCTCTAATGTTTCCTCCTCCTATTATGTTGCAAGTGTTCTGTCATTCCCTCCTTCCATAAAGGCTTCATCCTTTCTTCCATGCCATGTGCCACTTTGGAGTTCCTTATCTCCACAGATACTCCAATTTAAACATAAAACCTAAAAGTTGAAGCTAGACCAAATGTGATTACAGACACGTAGCATTTCTCTTTATAGGCCTGACTTAACACATTTACTATATAGTATTTTCAAGTTCCATATACTCTCTAGCAAATTTAGTTACAACTGATTGCATCTCCTAGATAATTTGAAAACAAAATCAACAAAAATGACTGAGCAAGTATCACTAGATAACCATGCTATCTTTTCTACACTCAAGTGTGATATAGGTGAGTCACCAGTTAGTTCTATTTTTAGATATTTTAAGCAAATTCCACACTGATTTTATCCTGGATGTACCAACTTAAACACCCACCAGCAGTAGAGCTGTATTTTATTCCCACATCGCTAATGCTTCTTGACTTTTGTTTTCCTGGTTGTACTCATTCATCAAGGGGTGAGCTAGAATTTAAGTTTGGAGAAAAAAAGAGCACCAGAATTTTTTTTTTTTGTGGGAGCCATAGCTAGTGTTGAAAGTTATAAGGAGTAATGTAATAAATGGAATTGTTTCCTCGAGGTGAGAATCTACCAAGCTAATCCTGCAACTTGTGCAAAGAAATGTCCTAAGGATTTGTCTGTTTATAGCAGAAAAACAACATATCAAATTTATGAAAAAGTATTCAAGGAAGCAGGCAGGTTCTATCTTAAGCAGGCAAAAGAACTTGGCAACATCCACCATGTAGTTCTTTCATCAGATAATGAAGGATACAGAAGTAAAAGAGCCATGGAGTCTTCCTACGTGGTTATGGAAAGCCACTGAGGGCATCCAGGTTGCAGCGAAGTCCCTGAATAGATGTCTAGAGAGGCTTTTTGTGAAGGTATGAAAGGGAAGCCTATAGTGTGATATAGCACTCAGGATGTAAGAAGGTCCAAAGCTGTAGAATATCTCTCAAAGAAAGCTACAAACAAAGATTGGAACCAGCCCAAGACAGAGAAATATATTGTAGTCTTAAAACTAGATAGGAAGAGCTTTTTAAGCCACAATGTACATAAATTTAGGATTTGGGGTTTGTCTAGCTAGATTTGATCTTGATTTGTTCCAGTATTTCCTGTTTATTGTTCTTTTCCTCTTATTTTGAATGAGAATGTATATTCATGTCAGTGTACTTTGAAAGTAAACAATGTTTTGTCTTTGATTTTATATGGTGTTACAATTAAGAAATTGTAATCTATTCTAAAAGATAAAATATGATTGTAGTTGTATATGGAATTTTATCTCATGTTAAGCATGATTCTGCCCTGGAAATTCATATACTTTATTTGCAGTTTTATATTGGATATTGGATACTATGCTAGGCATAACTATTGCTTTCCTTTGGAAATTAACATAATATAAGGAGATATGATTTTATGTCTTATTGACAAGAGTTACACTTATGATAGCTAGTCTTGGTTGTAACCCTGATAATATTAGGAATTCACTAAAACTCTGGGAATTTTGGGCACCTGTGAGGATTTTTTTTTTCCTGATTTGATTATGTGAGATAGGAAGACCAACCCCAAATGTAGATCTTTTGTTCTGTTGTAGAAACAACTCTACAATATAAATGTCATTGATGTTAGTTTTTTTTAATAAAAGTGTGTAGCTAGGACTAAATTCTAGTAGTTTCAATCAAGATAGTTTTTATGATCCTACACTGTTTCTGTCTTTTATTACAGTGTTTCCTGAACACTGAGGTGGAGATTTGATGGTGACCTCCCTTGTAGGACTGAATGTTAGAAGGTCCCTCAGACTTTGCATATTATCTGGCTGCAAGTCTCTGTATTTGTTTCCATCTGCTGCATGAGGATACTTCTGTGATGATGAATGAGCAATATACAGACCTGTGAGTATAGCAAAATATCAACAGGAGTCATTTAACTGCTATACTCCTTTAGTAGAATAGTAGTATTTGGTCTTTCTCTAGATCCCTGGCATTTCTAGTTTCAGGTTCTTGGCCATTCAAGCATTGTTGAGTATGGATTCCACTTAATGATATCTGTGATTGTATATGCTTGGCACAGGGAATGGCACTATTAGGAGATGTGGTCTTGGAGTAGGTGTGTCACTATAGGTGTGGGCTTAATACCTTCATCTTAGCTGTGAGGAAGTCAGTCTTCCACTAGCAGCCTTACAGATGAAGATGTAGAACTCTCAGCTGTGCCAACTCTATGCCTGCTTGGATGCTGCCATGTCCCACCTTGATGATAATGGACTGAACATCTGAACCTGTAAGCTAGCTCCAATTAAATGTTGTCCTTTATAAGGCTTGCCTTGGTCTTAGTGCCTGTTCACTGCAGTAAAACCCTAAGACAGCATCTTTAGAGCCTCTTTGTCTAAGAAAGTTAACTTTGGGTATTTTGTTTGTTTGCTTTCCTACCATACAGGTTCTTTGTGTATATTATGTTTTCTGGTTTGGGGTTTTGATTAGATAGAGTATTTGAATTTGCGTTTCTTTATCTATATATGTTTTTTTTTGTTTTTTGTTTGTGTGTGTGTGTGTGTGTGTGTGTGTGTGTGTGTGTGTGCATTTGTTTATTTTCTTTCGTTGTTTTGTCCTATTCAGTTAGTTTGGTTTATTTCATTAGTATTCTTTAGATAAATATTTGTTTCCTAAAAAGTGACAGACAGTTGGAATCTGGATTAGAGGAGAAGTGGGAAGGAACCTGAAGGAGTAACTGTTAGGGGAAACTGTAATCAGAAAATACATCTCAAATATAGCTTCACCTCCCTCCTCTTCTTGAAGTCCTTCCCAGGAGCTCACCTTCCCCACATCCATTCCTCCTCTCTTTCTCTTCAGAATAGGAGAGACCTCTCATGTATATAAAACTGCCTTGTCATATCAAATTACAGACTAGGAACATCCTCTCCTATTAATGCTAGAAGAGGCAGCTCAATCAGCTGAAAATGTCTCAAAGGCAGGCTACAGAGACAGGGAGAGACTGTTCTCACATTGTTAAGGGTTCCACATGAATCCCAAGCTACATAAATTTTACATATGTGCCAAGGGCCAAGGTCATTCTCATGAATGCTACCTTGTTGTCTCAGTGTCTGTGTGGAAGCAAGAACTCAGGTAAGTTGATTCTGTGAATTTTCATGTGGTTTCCTTGACCTCCTTGACTCCAATAAAACTTCTTCCTTTTTCACAGATCCCCTAAAGTCAAATGAAAATTTGTCTGTGGTTCTTGCATATGCCTCCATCAATTGCTAGTTGAAGTCTTTCTCATGAAAGTTATGCTAGACTCCTATTTGCCAGTATAGCAGAACATTGTTAACAATATCAAGGATGTGCTCTATTTCTTGGCATATGTCTCAAGCTGGTCCAGTCATTGTTTGGCCATTCCCTCAATATTTGTTCTAACTTTACCCCTGCACATCTTGTAGGCAGGAGTAATTGGAGGATGAAGTTTTTATAGTAGGACTGGTGTCCCATTCCCTCCATTGAAAATCTTTCCTGGTTACAGGAGATGGACATTTCAGGCTTCATATTTCCCATTGTAAATAGGGTTAGTTTTTGTTACCCTCATTTCAGTGTCTTAGATTCTGAGGAATTTCTATTTCTGTAGGTTTCTAGCTCATTCCAGAGATGAATTCCCCCAATTCAGTTGTCTTTTCCAGTACTCCCTACCTCAATTCTTTCCCCAACATGATCCTTCTGGTTTGCGTCCAAACACCAACTCTTGTCCAGTGCTAGTCCCATGTCCAGTGAAAATGCCTAGTCTATATTCCAATCTCAGTGAGATATCATTGTTGGCATCTTTGGATTACAACATGGTTATCCTTTATAATCAGTACCAACTTATATGTGAATATGTACAATGTTTTCCTAAGTGGGTCTAGGTTACCTTACTCATGGTGATATTTTCTTGTGCCATCTATTTTTTGTTCAAATTTCAAATTGTCTGTGTTTTTAATAGCTGTGAAGTATTCCACTGTGTAAGTGTATCACATTTTCTTTATTCTTTTTTTGATTGAGGGATATCTAGGTTGTTTCCAGTTTCTGGCTATTATGAATAATGTCTCTATGAACATATTTGAGTAAGTACTCTTATGGGATTAGGATGGAGTTTCCTTTTGGTATATACCTAGGAGTGTTATAGCTGTTTTTTGTTTTGTTTTTTTGGGTTTTGTTTTGTTTTGTTTTGTTTTGTTTTGTTTTTTGTTTGTTTGTTTGTTTGTTTTGTTTTGTTTTTTGTTTTTTGTTTTTTTTTTGATACAACTACTCCCAATTTTCTGAGATGCCAACAAATTTATTTCTAAAGTTGTTGTACAAGTTTAAATCGTACCAGCAATGAAGGAGTCTTCCATTTCTTCCACAACCTCAACATAATGTGCTGTCCTTCCTTGACTTTTTGGATTACTTTGGTTTGGAAGTCGATTTTGTTTGATATTAGAATGGCTACTCCAGCTTTTTTCTTCAGACCATTTGCTTGGAAAATTGTTTTCCAGACTCTTACTCTGATGTGGTGTCTGTCTTTGTCCCTGAGGCAGAGTGTGCTGTCATTTAAGTCTTAGATGTTAACGATTCTGATGTTTGTAAGATAAAATCTCAGGATCATATCATTTTTCATTTACCTTATGACAAAGGATAATGAATATTTATTTAAGTGCTTCTCATCCATTAGATGCCTCTATCAAGAATTCTTTGCTTAGCACTGTTCCCAATTTCTAATGTATTATTTGCTTTTTTTGATATTTAATTTGTTGAGTTCTTTATATATTTTGGATATCAACATTCTGTCAGATATAGGGTTGGTTAAGCCATTCTATAAGCTGACATATTGTTCTATTGACAGTGCCCCATGCATTACAAAATATTTTCAGTTTAATGAGGTTTCATTTATTAATTGTTGATCTTAGTGGATGAACTACTAGAGTTCTGTTTAAGAAGTCATCTCCTGTGCCAAAGATTTCAAGGTTATTCTCCACTTCCTCTTTTATCAGATTTAGTATATCAGGGTTTCTTGATCAGATCTTTGATCCATTTAGACTTGACTTTTGTGAAGGGAAATAGATGTGGATCTACTTGTACTATTCTACAAGCAGATATCAATACTACCAGCATCATTTGTTGAAAATGTTTCATCTATTCCATTGTAGAGTTTTGGCGTCTTGTTAAAATCAAGTGTTAATAAGTATGGATTCACTTCTGTGTCTTCACATCAATTTATTGATCAACCTATCTGTATTTATGCCAATACCATGCAGTCTTTATCGCTTCTTCTCTGTAGTACAGCTTGAAACTGGGGATAGGGAACTGGGGGAAGCCAACAGAAAGTTCCAGATTCCAGGAAACAAGAGAATCACAGGACCCTACGGGGATGACATTAGGTGAAATCCCCAAGAAAGGGGAGAGAGTACCTGTGGAAACCATATCCAGAAGTTAGGAATTAGGTCTGGTTGAAAGATGGGTGCCATACCATTTTCAAAAATTTGACCCAGAATTGTTCATGTTGAAAGGAAATACAGGGACAAAGAGTGAAGCAGAGTCTGAAGGAAAAGCCATCCAGAGACTGCCCCACATGGGGATATATCCCATATGCAGCCACCAAGCCCGGGCACTATTGCAGATGCCAACAAATGCTTGCTAAGAGGAGCCTGACATAGATGTTTCCTGAGAGACTTTGCCAAATCCTTACCGACACAGATGTGGATGCTTGCAGTCAACCATCAGAATGAGCTTTGGGACCCCAATGTAGAAGTTAGGGGAAGTACTGAAGGAACTGAAGAGGTTTGCAATATCATAGGAAAAACAACAATATCAACCAACCAGACTCCTCAGAGCTCCCAGGAACTAAAGCTCCAACCAAAGTAATCAAAGGAGGGACCCATGGCTAAAGCTGCACATGTAGCAGAGGATGGACTTATCTGGCATCAATAGGAAGAGAGACTGTTTTTAGGAAGTATACTGTTTATTTTCAGTTAATTTTGCATCATGTCACTTATGCATACTACTGTATCTGAATAGCAATAGTTTGACTTTTTCCTTTTCAATTTGTATACCTTGATCTTCTTCCTTTCCTTATTGTTGTTGCTAAAACTTCAGGTGCTATACAGAATAGATACAGAGAATATATACTTTTACCATATTATTGCTTTTTAGGGAATATTTTTTTCACTACATTTAATTTGATATTGGGTGTCAGCTTTCAATGTATTGGCTTTATTATGTTCAAGCATGTGACATGTATCCCTCATCTCTTTAAAAATTTATCATCAAGGAGTGTTGGATTTTGTTGGAGTCTTCTTCAACATTGACTATGATAATTTTGTGGTAATTTTTCCTTTTAGTTGCTTACATGGTAGATTACAGTGAAAGAGTTTGGTATGTTGATCCATCCCTGCATATGTAAATTGAACTCTACTTCATCATAGGGGTGATATTTTTCATATATCTTTGATTTCTGTTTACAAGTATTTTATTGAGTATTTTTAAATCGATGTTTATAAGGGCAATTGGTCCGAAATTCTCTTTCTTTGTTGAGTCTTTGTGGGACTTAAGTATCACATTGACTGTATTCCCATAAAGTAAATTTTGTCAACTTTCCTTCTGTTTTTATCTAGTGATATAATTTGTGTATCAGTATTAGCACTTTTTTGAAAGTATGGTATAATCCTGCTCTAAAACCATCTGACCTTGTCTGGTTTTTTGGGGGAGATATAAAATGACAGGTTATATTTCCTTTGGCTATAGGACTATTCAAGTTGATCTTACTTCAGCTTTACCAAATTGTATCTATTGAGAAAATTGTCCTTTTTATTTTTTCTATTTTGGTTTTCCATGTTTCTGGAGTACAGGTTTTTGATGTGAAACCCAATGATCTCGGTATCTGTTGTTCTGTCTTCCTCCTCATTTCTAATTTTGTTAATTTGTATGCTTTCGCTCTCTTTCTTTTATTTAGTTTTGAAAAAAAGTTTTGTCCATCCTGATGATTTCCTCAAAGAACCAAATATTTGTTGCCTGATTCTTTGTCTTGTTCTCTTTGATTTTTTTATTGATTTTAGTTTTGAGTTTGATTATTTCCTGCTGTCTATTTATCTTTGGTGGCTGTGCTTCTGTTTGAAACAGAGCTTTCTGACATGCTGTTAATTGGTGAGTATGAGATCTGTACAATTTCTTATGAAGACACTCATAACTATGAACCTTCATCTTAGCTCTGTTTTCATTGTACCCCATTTACTTGGAATTTTGTGCAATTCATTGAGTTCTAGAAAATCTTTAATTCCTCTTTCCTTTTTAAATTTCCTTCTAATTGGCTGATGGTTGAAAGCTGATGGCTTCTGGAAGCTTAAAACTTTATGGCTTATTTTGTGGTTAAATTTGCCCACCTTTGATGATTAATACTTGTGGTTTAATAGTGGAGTATTGAGTTAGGACACAGTGCCTTCCATGCTCAGTGCTAAAAGTTCTTAAACCTTGTGTATCCAGAGAAATTCACATTCACAAGAAAAAGTACGCACTTCAAAAGAAGGCTTTAGACTTTATTTCTAGGAGAGAGAGAAAAGGGGGAACCTATTTCCTATTGTATTCAAATCTTACACTTTCTCAGGATACATGATCGTATGGTATTCCAAGCTTCTATTTTATAAAAGGTACTAGCAAGTTCACAACATTAATACAAGTCAATAAATCAAATAAGGAATATCAGGAAGAATGTTACCTGCAAGTCTATTGTGACTGTTTATTAATTATATATTCATTAGCTGCTAGTAACTCCACAAGGTCAAACAAGTTTTAACTAAATTTTATGTCAAGGGGGTCAATCATCTGCCTAGTGTCTCATTCATTTTGAAGTTTTGTACAGATAAATCTAGTCAATATTTTATCTTTTGTCTTTGAACGTCCTAGAAATTGTTCATTCTCAGTTTGTGAAAATACTTATCAGATAATGCATTCACATCTATCATAGAAGGAATAGTTTCTCTGATTATAAATTTGTTCTAAGCCTGCATTTTATCCTAATGCAATTAGTCTGTGACACAAGAAGTCTTACAGAACTTCAACTGCAGCTTTTCAATAAAGAGCTCAAAATTACTTATGTACATTTAGTAATCTATAAAATTATATAAAGTAGTAAGAAATCATTAATTTATTTACATAGCATTACTACAAAAGAGTACATGTTTGTTGATCTGCATCCAATAGGATGGGCTATATGCCAGGGAAAATTATACTCTAGAATACTTAGAGGAAAGTTCGATTCATCAAATGAAATGTATGAAGGCCTTGCAATTCAGAGATCCATCACATCTGTCCAAAATGTTGGACTATCTTCAGAAAGTCACTCATTACATTTTCTCTCTCCTAGTGACTTTTTTAATTCTTTATTGTTTCTATTTCCAATTTCAGTTCTTAAACAGTTTATTTAATTACTTCACCTGTATCATTGTTCATGCCTCTATTTCTTTAAGGGACTTCTGCAGTTCTTCTTTAAAGACATCTACTATCTCCATAAAATTAGATTTAAGATCATTTTCTTGTGCTTCACCTATGATGGAACAGCCAGAGTGTTCTACAGTATGGCATCTGTGGCTAAGTGCTGTCAGGTTTCCCAAATTGTTGTAGAGTGTTCATAGATTGGCCTCTAGCTACTTGAATTTTGAGATTATTTGAGGTTTATATATTGATTTCTACATATGTAATTGTCAGATGCATGGATTTTTGTTTTGTTTTGTTGATGTTTTTATTCCCTTGATCTCTGTTTCCTCCAGGTTTTCTGGTGTTAATGCCTTGAGGTTCTAGTGACCAGGAAGTCTTCAGGTCCAGGAGGGTGTCTTTGCTGAGAGTTTTGTGACTCCTCTGTCTTCTGAGGTTTTGGGTATCAACATTACCTCTGGGTTCCATAGGTAGGGCCTCCAAAAAAAAAAAAAAGCAGAGATCTTCAGCTCAAGTTGTGAGAAGGAATATGGAGTCAGGTCATGGGTTGCACTTTATAGTTGTTCAAAATACTTGAAGGGGAGTTGGTGAGCCTAGAGCCTAGAGTGGAATGTTACCTGGGGTGCCTGAAGATGGTCTAGACTTTTTGTTTATAATTTCAGCAAACATCCATGTTAATCAAAGGGTGTGTAGAAATTATTGTGTGTAAAAAAATGCCACAGAACTTGAAAAGTACACGATGAGAACTTATAAATTTGTCTTGTTAGTTTATGTGTCTTCCAGTCTTATTTCTATTACTACAATAAAATGCTCTAAACAAACCATCTTAGGGAGAAAGGCTCAACTTGGCTTGTAATTAGAAGTTACAATTTGTCACTTTTCATCTAATGAATGTTGCCTAGGCAGATGGTCACATGTCTGCATTCAGAAGGATTGAGAAATGAGTATATCCTTGTATGTTCTTGTCACTTAGCTACTTTTTACATTCACAGAAATGTCCACAGCCAAAATAAAAATTGTGTCAACTATATTCACGGTGGGTGTTCCTGCATCAACTAATAATGAAGACAGTTCCTCACAAACGTATGTCAGTCTGTTTTGTTTGTTTGTTTGTTTGTTTGTTTTATTTTGTTTTGTTTTGTTTTTTTTTTTTTCGAGCCAAGGTTTCTCTGTATAGCCCTAGCAGTCCTGGACCTCCTTTTGTAGACCAGGCTGGCGTCGAACTCAGAAATCTGCCTGCCTCTGCCTTCCAAGTTATGGGATTAAATGTGTGTGCCACCATGCGTGGCCCATATGTCATTCTTATCCACACAATTTTGATTGCTTTATCAAGTGATTCTAGTTTGTGTCAAGATGACAATTAAAAGTAAACACCACAACAGACAATAAAGAAACAAATTAACAGATGATCTGAAAAACAAAATAAGTATGGTTTGGGGGCTTTTTTGGATGGGAATGATCTCATTTGGCTCAATTATTTGAGTACTTGATCCCATGTTAGTGTAAATTTTTAGGAATAATTAGTTGATATGACCTTGTTGAAGAAGTTGTGTCACTGTGGGTGGGATTTGAGATTTAAAAGCTTTTACCATTTCTGGTTAGATTACTCTGTCTGCCTTCAAATTGTTATCCCAATACCATGTGTGTCTACTTGCTTCTATGCTTTCCATTATGATGACCATGGATTCCAAGCCACTGAAACCAAGAATAAACCCCTAATAAACTCTTTATTTGTAAGCTGTTTTTGCCACAGTGTCTTATTGTGACAACAGAAAAGTAATTAAAACACTCTAATTCACCTATTTTGTACTTTATGAAATATGTCTTCTATAGTATAATGAGTTTCATGGATCAATAGGGTAAATTGTACAACAACTTTATTTATTTTTCAATGGCAGTGATTCTTGGCTGTTTTTTTTTGTATTAATATACATTTAAGAGCATCCAGAATACATAGGCTGAGTTCTGTAATATTTGTAAAATTTGTATTACCTTTTTTTTTTACTAAGGTGTATGTCACAAATATGTCTTATACATGTTTTATATGTATAAATAATAATGAACTGATTACAACTATTGAAATAGCATCTATTACTTGATACAGTTATGGTATTTTATAATGAGTTTAAAGAATATTCACAATTAACTCACTGTATATGTATATGATAATACTAAGTATAACAAGTACAAAATTCATTAGTTCTCCGGAACTTATTTTTTATTATATTCAGGGTAACAATATTGTTATGTATAAATCATAGTGGCATGGTTCTGTTTCCTGCCCCAATGATTTGCACTCCCTTATGAAAATAACTCACAGAAATTTTATATTTTGTTATGCTTTAAACAGTGTAACAGTTGGGCCACTTTCTAGCCTCTATGTGGTTAATCAACCTCCCACTGACAATCCTGGTTATTACCTACTAACTCTTTTATGTTACTTTTTTTGCCCTGGAACCAGAGAACTGCCAAACTGGGTCACATTCTTCCAGCACCTTCTACTTTTTATTTATTTATTTGTTTATTTATTTGTTTATTTATTTATTTATAATTATTTAATTACTTAATCTTGAATCTAGACACGTTGCTCCAGGTGTTTATCATCTATGCTCAAGGTGTTTATCATCTGGTAGCATTGTTGGAACTGTTTATCTATACTATCTTATAAATAATGATACTTTGATTTCTTCCTTTCTAATTTGTATCTCCTTGATCCTCTTCATTTGTCTTATTCCTCTAACTAGAATATCAAGTACTCTATTAAATATATTTGCAGAGACTGAAAAGCCTTTTCTTGTTCCTGATTATTGCTGAATTATTTTGAGTATTTCGCAATTTAACTTTTTTTATTACGTATTTTCTTCAATTGCATTTCCAAAGCTATTCCAAAAGTCCCCCCACCCAACTCCCCTACCCACCCATTCCCATTTTTTGGCCCTGGCATTCCCCTGTGCTGGGGCATATAAAATTTGCCTGACCAATGGGCCTCTCTTTCCATTGATGGCCAACTAGGCCATTTTTTGATACATAAGCAGCTAAAGTCAATAGCTCTGGGGTACTGGTTAGTTCATAATGTTGTTCCTTCGATAGGGTTGCAGATCTCTTTAGCTCCTTGGATACTTTCTCTAGCTCCTCCATTGGGGGCCCTTTGATCCATCCAATAGTTGAATGTGACCATCCACTTCTGTGTTTGCTAGGCCCCGGCCTAGTCTCACAAGGGACAGCTATATCACCGTCCTTGCATCAAAGGCTTGCTAGTGTATACAATGGTGTCATCGCTTGGAAGCTAATTATGGGATGGATCCCTGGATATGGCAGTCTCTAGATGGACCATCCTTTTGTCTCAGCTCCAAACTTTGTCTCTGTAACTCCTTACATGGGTGATTGTTTCCAATTCTAAGAATGAGCAAAGTGTCCACACTTTGGTCTTCGTTCTTCTTCAGTTTCATATGTTTTACATATTGTACCTTATATCTCGCTATACTAAGTTTCTGGGTTAATATCCACTTATCAGTGAGTTCATTTCTTTTGAGTTCTTTTGTGATTGGGTTACCTCACTCAGGATGATGCCCTCCAGGTCCAACAATTTGCCTAGGAATTTTGTGAATTCATTCTTTTTAATAGCTGAGTAGTACTCCATTGTGTAAATGTACCAAATTTTTTGTATCCATTCCTCTATTGAGGGGCATCTGGGTTCTTTCCAGCTTCTGGCTATTATAAATAAGGCTGCGAAGAACATAGTTGAGCATATGTCCTTCTTACCAGTTGGGACATTTTCTGGATATATGCCCAGAAGAGGTATTGCAGGATCCTCTGGTAGTACTATGTCCAATTTTCAGAGGAACTGCCAGACTGATTTTCAGAGTGGTTGTACAAGCCTGCACTCCCACCAACAATGGAGGAGTGTTCCTCTTTCTCCACATCCTCACCAGCATCTGCTGTCACCTGAATTTTTGATCTTAGCCATTCTGACTGGTGTGAGATGGAATCTCATAGTTGTTTTGATTTGCATTTCTCTGATGATTAAGAATGTAGAACATTTTTTCAGGTGTTTCTCAGCCTTTCGGTATTCCTCAGTTGAGAATTCTTTTTTCAGCTCTGAGCCCCATCTTCTAAGGGGACTATTTGATTTTCTGGAGTCCACCCTCTTGAGTTCTTTATATATATTGGATATTAGTCCCCAATCTGATTTAAGATAGGTAAAGATTATTTCCCAATCTGTTGGTGGTTTTTTTGTCTTATTGAAGGTGTCTTTTGCCTTGCAGAAGCTTTGCAGTTTCATGAGGTCCCATTTGTCAATTCTCGATCTTAAAGCACAAGCCATTGCTGTACCCATATCTTCAAGACTTTTTCCTACTTTCTCCTCTATAAGTGTCAGTGTCTCTGGTTTTATGTGGAGTTCCTTGATCCACTTAATTTTGACCTTAGTACAAGGAGAGAGGAATGGGTGATTCACATTCTTCTACATGATAACCACCAGTTGTGCCTGCACCATTTGTTGAAAATGCTGTCTTTTTTCCATTGGATGGTTATAGCTCCCTTGTCGAAGATCAAGAGACCATAGGTGTGTGGGTTCATTTCTGGGTCTTCAATTCTATTCCATTGGTCTACGTGTCTGTCACTATACCAGTACTATGCAGTTTTTATCACAATTGCTCTGTAGTACAGCTTTAGGTTGGGCATGGTGATTCCACTAGATGTTCTTTTATCCTTGAGAAGAGTTTTTGCTATCCTAGGTTTTTTTGTTATTCCACATGAATCTGCTGATTGCTCCTTCTAATTCGTTGAAGAATTGAGTTGGAATTTTGATGGGGATTGCATTGAATCTGTAGATTGTTTTGGCAAGATAGCCATTTTTACTATATTGATCCTGCCGATCCATGAGCATGGGAGATCTTTCCATCTTCTGAGTTCTTCTTTAATTTCTTTCTTCAGAGGCATGAATTTCTTGTCATACAGATCTTTCATTTCGTTAGTTAGAGTCACGCCTAGGTATTTTATATTATATGTGGCTATTTAGAAGGGTGTTGTTTCCCTAATTTCTTTCTCAGCCTCTGTTTGTCCTTTGTGTAGAGAAAGGCCATTAACTTGTTTAAGTTAATTTTATGTCCAGCTACTTCACTGAAGCTCTTTATCAGACTTAGGAGTTCTCTGGTGGAATTTTTAGGGTCACTTATATATATATATTATCATATCATCTGCAAACAGTGATATTTTGCCTTCATTTTTTCCAATTTGTATCCCCTTGATCTCCTTTTGTTGTCAAATTACTTTGGCTAGGACTTCAAGTACTATGTTGAAGAGGTAGGGAGAAAATGGGCATCCTTGTCTAGTCCCTGATTTTAGTTGGATTGCTTCCAGCTTCTTTCCATTTTTTGATGTTGACTACTGGTTTGCTGTAGATTGCTTTTATCATATTTAGGTATGGGCCTTGAATTCCTGATGTTTTCAAGACTTTTATCATGAATGGGTATTGGATCTTGTCAAATGATTTTTCTGCATCTAACGAGATTATCATGTGGTTTTTGTCTTTGAGTTTGTTTATATAATGGATTACATTGATGGATTTTCGTATATTAAACCATCACTGCATCCCTGAGATGAAACCTACTTGGTCAGGATGGATGATTCCTTTAATGTGTTCTTGGATTCGGTTAGCGAGAATTTTATTGAGGATTTTTGCATCGATATTCATAAGAGAAATTGGTCTGAAGTTCTCAATTTTTGTTGGGTCTTTTTGTGGTTTAGGTATCAGAGTATTAGTGGCTTCATAAAATGAGTTGGGTAGAGTTCCCTCTACTACTATTTTGTGAAATAGTTTGTGCAGAACTGGGATTAGATCTTCTTTGATGGTCTGATAGAACTCTGCACTGAACCTGTCTGGTCCTGGGCTTTTTTTGGCTGAAAGACTATTAATAACTGCTTCTATTTCTTTAGGGGATATGGGACTGTTTAGATGGTCAACTTGGTCCTGATTCAACTTTGGTACCTGGTATCTGTCCAGAAATTTGTCCATTTCTCCAGGTTTTCCAGTTTTGTTGAGTATAGACTTTTGTAGAAGGATCTGATGGTGTTTGGATTTCTTCAGGATCTGTTGCTATGTCTCCCTTTTCATTTCTGATTTTGTTAATTAGGATTTTGTCCCTGTGCCCTTTAGTGTGTCTAGCTAAGGGTTTATCTATCTTGTTGATTTTCTCAAAGAACCAATTCCTCGTTTGGTTAATTCTTTGAATAGTTCTTCTTGTTTCCACTTGGTTGATTTCACCCCTGAGTTTGATTATTTCCTGCTGTCTACTCCTCTTGGGTGAATTTGCTTCCTTTTTTTCTAGAGCTTTTATATGTTTTTTCAAGCTGCTAGTATGTTCTCTCTCCCGTTTCTTCTTGGAGGCACTCAGAGCTATGTGTTTCCCTCTAAAAAATGCTTTCATTGTGTCCCATAGGTTTGGGTATGTTGTGGCTTCATTTTCATTAAACTCTAAAAAGTCTTTAATTTCTTTCTTTATTCCTTCATTGACCAAGGTATCATTGAGAAGAATGTTGTTCAGTTTCCAAATGAATGTTGGCTTTCCATTATTTATTTTGTTATTGAAGATCAGTCTTACATCATGGTGGTCTGATAAGATACATGGGACAATTTCAATATTTTTGTATCTGTTGAGGCCTGTTTTGTGACAATTATATGGTCAATTTTGGAGAAGGTCCTGTGAGGTGCTGAAAAGAAGGTATATCCTATTGTTTTAGGATAAAATGTTCTGTAGATATCTGTCAGGTCCATTTGTTTCATCACTTCTGTTAGTTTCTCTATGTCCCTGTTTACTTTCTGTTTCCTTGATCTGTCCATTGATGAAAGTGGTGTGTTCAAGTCTCCCACTATTATTGTGTGAGTTGCAATGTGTGCTTTGAGCTTTACTAAAGTGTCTTTAATGAATTTGGCTGCCCTTGCATTTGGAGTGTAAATATTCAGAATTGAGAGTTCCTCTTGGATGATTTTAACTTTGATGTGTATGAAGTATCCCTACTTGTCTTTTTTGATAACTTTGGGTTGGAAGTCGATTTTATCCGATATTAAAATGGCTACTCCAGCTTGTTTCTTCAGACCATTTGCTTGGAAAATTGTTTCCCAGCCTTCCACTCTGAGGTAGTGTCTGTCTTTTTCCCTGAGATGGGTTTCCTGTAAGCAGCAGAATGCTGGGTCCTATTTGTGTAGCCAGTCTGTTAGTCTATGTCTTGTTACTGGAGAGTTGAGACCATTGATATTAAGAGATATTAAGAAAAAGTAATTGTTGGTTCCTTTTATTTTTGTTGTTAGAGTTGGCATTCTGTTCTTGTGGCTGCCTTCTTTTTGGTTTGTTGAGGGATTACTTTCTTGCTTGTTCTAGGGCGTGATTTCCGTCCTTGTATTGCTTCTTTTCTGTTATTATCCTTTGAAGGGCTGGATTTGTGGAAAAATAATTTGTGAATTTGATTTTGTCGTGGAATACTTTGGTTTCTCCATCTATGGTAATTGAGAGTTTGGTCTGGTATAGTAGCCTGGGCTGGAATTTGTGTTGTCTTAGTCTGTATAATATCTGTCCAGGCTGTTCTGGGTTTCATAGTCTCTGGTGAAAAGTCTGGTGTAATTCTGATAGGACTGCCTTTATATGTTACTTGACCTTTCTCCCTTACTGCTTTTAATATTCTCTCTTTATTTAGTGCATTTGTTGTTCTGATTATTATGTGTCGGGAGGAATTTCTTTTCTGGTCCAGTCTATTTGGAGTTCTGTAGGCTTTTTGTATGTTCATGGGCATCTCTTTCTTTAGATTTGGGAAGTTTTCTTCAATAATTTTGTTGTAGATGTTTGCTGGTCCTTTGAGTTGAAAATCTTCATTCTCATCCACTCCTATTATCCGTAGGTTTGGTCTTCTCATTGTGTCCTGGATTTTCCTGGATGTTTTGAGTTAGGATCTTTTTGCATTTTGCATTTTCTTTGATTGTTGTGCTGATGTTCTCTATGGAATCTTCTACACCTGAGATTCTCTCTTCCATCTCTTGTATTCTGTTGCTGATGCTTGCATCCATAATTCCAGATATCTTTCCTAGGGTTTCTATCTCCAGAGTTGCCACAGTTGGGTTTTCTTTATTGTGTCTACTTCCCTTTTTAGGTCTAGTATGGTTTTGTTCATTTCCATCACCTGTTTGGATGTGTTTTCCTGTTTTTCTATAAGGACTTGTAACTCTTTAGCAGTGTTCTCCTGTATTTCTATAAGTGAGTTATTAAAGTTCTTCTTGATGTCCTCTACCATCATCATGAGATATGCTTTTAAATCTGGGTCTAGCTTCTAGCTTTTGTCGGGGTGCCCAGGACTAGGTGGCATGGGAGTGCTGCGTTCTGATGATGGTGAGTGGTCTTGCTTTCTGTTAGTAGGATTCTTACGTTTGCCTTTCGCCATCTGGTATTCTCTGGACCTGTGCAGGATACACTTGGCAGGGTCCCAGAACTAAGATGTCTGTTGCCAATACTCGGCCAAAGGGCTCCCGTGCCGGGCAGATCCCAATCCTCAGAATTCTTAAGATGGCCTGGCTGGTGTTGTGCTTATCTGGCGGTAGTCAGCCAACTGTTCGCCCTAGCTACCCCGGTGCTGCTTGGACCAAAAGGGGCTTGTGCCCCTACTCAGACCGGGTTTTTGCTTCCCTGACTAATGCAGTGTCAAGTCCCGCAAGATTGGATTGGAGCAGATACTTAGTTCCACTCACCAGAGGTCTTAAGATCGCTTGGCGGGTGTTGTGGGTAGCTGGCAGTATTCAGACGACTGTGTGCCCTCTCCAGCACCTTAAAATGCTGGCTATGACTCCTGCCCTCCACTCTTCTCATGTATGGCATTTCACCTCTTCTTCTCCCAGCCTGATGGAACTCCTTTGTACTACTTCCTCTCTGTTTTAAGCTCTGGAACCTTAAAAGTCCTACCTCTGTCTGCCCTAGCCAGCCATTACCTGGTTGAATCTTTATTTACCAATCAAAACCAACTCAGAGCAGAATCTCTCAGTGTTGTACACGCAGAAAATTATAATAAAAGCAGCATTAGGTCAAACCCACTACAATTCAGTTCATAATTTTTATAAAGGCCATTGACTTTATTAATCTAAAATTTGTTATAAATAGTGACTGATTTATTTTTTTGCCAAAAAAGGAACCAAATTAGTTACTTAATATCAAGTGACCAGCTGTTTATTCACATGAAAGAACACAGTAATTTGAAAGATGAATGGAAAGTAATCAACTGAGCCAAGAAGACAAAACTGAATCCAAATTTGATGGTGAGGAATGTCCAGAGCCAATCCAGCCAGTGTTGCAAAACTTTAAAGATTCAGAAATTGGCCACAGCAGATACTTCTGGAAAAGAAACAGCAAAATAAAAATGAATAAAAGAGATAGGTGGATTTTTTTTTCAGAAAGTAGAATCTAAATTCAAATGTTTCATCTCACCAATGAAATGACAATTAATACTTCGAGAATTTTAGAATTCATTCTAATTGGAGAATACAGGGATAGTTGGTAATTTTTATTTCCGTTCTACATACAATATAGAAATATTATATCTATATTAGGCTTAGAGTCAGGAAAACTTGGGAAACAATGTAGATAATTAATATTTATCTCTAGAAGTCAGACAGGTAAAAAACAAAGTCAAAATAACACAAATGGCAAATCTAAGAAAAGCAACACTGTAAATTCAGCATGTGCTCAGAAATACAAATATGATATTTAAAAAATTCCACCCTTTTTTATGAACAATGAATATAATTACCAGATTTTCACCTTTAAGACAATCACATGGATAATACAAGTTAGAAGGAAACTGCACACCTCAAGCATAACAAAATTCATTATATATATTTATACACACACACACACATTAACATGCAGTCTGAGTCAGAAATGCAATCTCTTACTGTTTGAATCAGTTGCAAAGATATTTTCATCTCATAGATTCTCTCTTAAAGAAGAGAAAAATCCATTACATATTTTACATTTTTCTGGATGCTCAACCTGAGTCCATCTTGAGATGTGTTTTTTATTTTTATTTTTCTTCCTTAGAGATTTAGCTAAAGTGCAGATTCAAAAATCATAGGAATTGTAATTCTGAGTCACTGGAGTAATCTTATGCAGAAAGTTTGAGTAAAATAATCTATAACTTAGAAGAGTGAAAAAGTCACAAACTTTGTAGAAAATTTAAATGTGGACTATGGAAGACATGGTGGTTGGTAGTTCTATTCTCAGGGGTAGAAATGATACTACTAGATGGCAGTTTATTGCTAAGGACAGTACAGTACAGAAGTCAACAAAACCATGTATAGTTCAACATATACCAAAGAAATTCAATGAAACATAAGAAAATATTCTGAAATAATAATACAAAAACTATAAAATCTTGAAGAAAATTAAAAAAAATATAGGTATATATTACCTACATATTTAAATGAAGGGGATAAAAGAAAACCAATATAAGAACTCATGTTCTTGAAATGTGGAAATGGTATCATGGCAGGGAAATTACCATAAAAATCCAGGACTAGATGGATTTAACAATGAGTTCTACCAGACTACAGAATTTCTTTTGTAAATTAACTACATTTTTGTTTCTCTGTATATACTTTCATTTCTGTGGTTGCATACGTCACATCATGAACGTGCAGGTCATGGGACAACTTTCAGAAGCTGTTTCTCTCCTTTCAAAAGTGGTTTCAAGGTTTGCAAACTTAGTAGAAAAAAGATTCATACTGCATTGAAAAAAAAAATCACCATAATCAAACTGGCTCTACATCAGAGATATGCCATCATAATCACAATTTACCACACATGAAACGATATAATAGAACACATATGCATATCTAAGGGCAAAAATTATGTGAACGTTTCTATATATTCAAATAGGACCACTTTACTTTGTACTTGAAAGGGTCTCTTTAGGTTCTATCACAGTGCTGTTGGGAATTTCGTCTAATATCTTCATTGGGTCCCGAGAGCCTCCCACAACCATGCTGTCTGGGATTTAGTAGTGGTTCTTCTTATTCCCCACGTCACACTACTAGATATTTATATTCATTTTCTTGGCCCTCAGGGCTTCTTTCCTGTCTCCCTCATACCAGATACTGCCTCCTTTTCTTCCCTCCACCTCCCCTGTTTCACACATGTCCCTCCATACCTCTGCCTCCAATGATTATGTTGTTCCATGTTCTAAGTGAGATTGGAGATTGAAGCATCCACATTTGTGCTTTCCCTGTTCTTAAGCTTCACAAGGTCTGTGAATACTTCATGGATATTCTGAACTTTTTGGGTAATATCCACTTATCAGTGAGTACATACCATATATTCATACATATCTCATTTGGTGTCTGGGTTACTTCACTCAGGATGATATTTTCTATTTCCATGCATTTTCCTGGAAAAAAAAAAAAGAAAAAAAAACTGATATCCTCATTTTGAATAGCTGAGTGGTCTTTTTTTGTTTGTTTTTGTTTTTGTTTTTCTTTTTATTGCTTGTTTGTTTGTTTCCTTTTTTTTTTTTCTTTCGGGATAGGATCTCCCTGTATGGCCCTGGCTGACCTGGAAATCACTCTGTAGAACAGGCTGCCCTTGAACTCAGAAATCTGCCTGCCTCTTGAGTAGTCTTTCACTGGGTAAATGTACCACATTTTCTGTATATATTTTTCATTGAAGGACATCTGGGTTGTTTCCAGCATTCAGCTATTATAATTTTTTTTTCTTTGTTTAATAGTAAAACCACTTGTTTTTATTTCTTAAAATTACAACCTGCTCCTTTGGTGAAATTTATGGTCAGTTCTTTTTTTATTTTTTTTTCATTTTTAGTTATTCAGCTCATTTACATTTCCAAAGCTATACCAAAAGTCCCCCATATGAAGCCCCCCCTCACTCCCTTACCCACACACATACCCTTTTTGGCCCTGGCGTTCCCCTGTACTGGGGCATATAAAGTTTGTAAGTCCAATGGGCCTCTCTTTGCAGTGATGGACAACTAGGTCATCTTTTAATACATATGCAGCTAGAGACAAGAGCTCCCAGGTACTGCTTAATTCACATTGTTGATCCACCTATAGGGTTGCAGTTCCCTTTAGTTCCTTGGGTGTTTTCTATAGTTCTTCCATTGGGGGCCCTGTGGTTCGTTCAATATCTGACTGTGGGCATCCACTTCTGTGTTTGCTAGGCCCTGGCATAGTCTCACAAGAGACAGCTATATCCGGGTCCTTTCAGCACAATCTTGCTAGTGTATGCAATGGTGTCAGCATTTGGAAGCTGATCATGGGATGGATCTCTGGATATGGCAATCACTAGATGGTCCATCCTTTCATCACACTTCCAAATTTTGTCTCTGTAACTCCTTCCATGGGTGTTTTATTTCCTATTCTAAGAAGGGGCAAAGTGTCCACACTTTGGTCTTCTTTCTCTTGAGTTTAATGTGTTTAGCAATTTGTATCTTATATCTTGGTTTTCCTAAGTTTCTGGGCTAATATCCACTTATCAGTTAGTACATATTGTGAGAATGCCTTTGTGATTGGGTTACCTCACTCAAGATGATACCCTTCAGGTCCATCCATTTAGCTAAGAATTTCATAAATTCAATTTCTATAAAAGCTATGTAGTACACCATTGTGTAAATGTACCACATTTTCTGTAACCATTCCTCTGTTGAGGGGCATCTGGGTTCTTTCCAACTTCTGGCTATTATAAATAGGGCTGCTATGAACATAGTGGAGAATGTGTCCTTCCTACCGGTTGGGGCATCTTCTGGATATATGCCCAAAAGAGGTATTGCAGGATCCTCCGGTAGTACTATGTCCAATTTTTTGAGGAACTGCCAGACTGATTTCCAGAGTGGTTGTACAAGCTTGCAATCCCACCAACAATGGAGGAATGTTCATCTTTCTCCACATCCTTGCCAGCATCTGCTGTCACCTGAATTTTTCATCTTAGCCATTCTGACTGGTGTGAAGGTGAATCTCAGTGTTGTTTTGATTTGCATTTCCTGATGATTAAGGATTTTGAAAATTTTTTCAGGTGCTTCTCTGCCATTCAGTATTTCTCAGGTGAGAAGTCTTTGTTCAGTTCTGAGTCCCATTTTTTAGTGGGGTTATTTGATTATATGGAGTCTACCTTCTTGAGTTATTTATATATATTGGATATTAGTCCCCTTACCGATTTGGGATAAGTAAAGATCCTTTCCCAATCTGTTTGTGGTCTTTTTGTCTTATTGACAGCGTCTTTTGCCTTGCAGAAGCTTTGTAATTTTATGAGGTCCCATTTATCGATTCTCGATCTTACAGCACAAGCCATTGCTGTTCTATTCAGGAATTTTTCCCCTGTACCCATATCTTCGAGGCTTTTTCCTACTTTCTCCTCTATAAGTTTCAGTGTCTCTGGTTTTATGTGGAGTTCCTTAATCCACTTAGATTTGACCTTAGTACAAGGAGATAGAAATGGATCAATTCACATTCTTCTACATGGTAACCGCCAGTTGTGCCTGCACCATTTGTTGAAAATGCTGTCTTTTTTCCACTGGATGGTTTTAGCTTGCTTGTCAAAGATCACGTGACCATAGGTGTGTAGATTTTTCTTTGGGTCTTCAATTCTGTTCCATTGGTCTACTTGTCTGTCACTATACCAGTACCATGCAGTTTTTATCACAATTGTTCTGTAGTACAGCTTTAGGTTGGGCATGGTGATTACACTAGATGTTCTTTTATCCTTGAGAAGAGTTTTTGCTATCCTAGGTTTTTTGTTATTCCAGATGAATCTGCTGATTGCTCTTTCTAATTCGTTGAAGAATTGAGTTGGAATTTTGATGGGGATTGCATTGAATCTGTAGATTGCTTTTGGCAAGGTAGCCATTTTTACTATATTGATCCTGCCGATCCATGAGCATGGGAGATCTTTCCATCTTCTGAGTTCTTCCGTAATTTCTTTCTTCAGAGGCATGATGTTCTTGTCATACAGATCTTTCACTTCCTTAGTTACAGTCACGCCTAGGTATATTATATTATTTGTGGCTATTGAGAAGAGTGTTGATTCCCTAATTTCTTTTTTTTTAATTTTTTATTAGGTATTTAGCTCATTTACATTTCCAATGCTATACTAAAAGTACTCCATACCCACCCACCCCCACTCCCCTACCCGCCCACTCCCCCTTTTTGGCCCTGGCGTTCCCCTTTACTGGGGCATATAAATTTTGCGTGTCCAATGGGCCTCTCTTTCCAGTGATGGCCGACTAGGCCATCTTTTGATACATATGCAGCTAGAGTCAAGAGCTCCAGGGTACTGGTTAGTTCATAATGTTGATCCACCTATAGGGTTGCAGATTCCTTTAGCTCCTTGGGTACTTTCTCTAGCTCCTACATTGGGAGCCCTGTGATCCATCCATTAGCTGACTGTGAGCATATACTTCTGTGTTTGCTAGTCCCTGGCATAGTCTCACAAGAGACAGCTACATCTGGGTCCATTCAATAAAATCTTGCTAGTGTATGCAATGGTTTCAGCGTTTAGATGCTGATTATGGGGTGGATCCCTGGATATGGCAGTCTCTACATGGTCCATCCTTTCATCTTAGCTCCATACTTTGTCTCTGTAACTCCTTCCATGGGTGTTTTGTTCCCACTTCTAAGGAGGGCCATAGTGTCCACACTTCAGTCTTCATTTTTCTTGAGTTTCATGTGTTTAGAAAATTGTATCTTATATCTTGGGTATCCTAGGTTTTGGGCTAATATCCACTAATCAGTGAGTACATATTGTGTGATTTCCTTTGTGAATGTGTTACCTCACTCAGGATGATGCCCTCCAGGTCCATCCGTTTCGCTTTGAATTTCATAAATTCATTCTTTTTAATAGCTGAGTAGTACTCCATTGTGTAGATGTACCACATTTTCTGTATCCATTCCTCTGTTGAGGGGCATCTGGGTTCTCTCCAGCTTCTGGCTATTATAATTAAGGCTGCTATGAACATATATATATATATATATATATATATTGGATATTAGTCCCCTCTCTGATTTAGGATAGGTAAAGACCCTTTCCCAATCTGTTGGTGGTCTTTTTGTCTTATTCACGGTGTCTTTTGCCTTGCTGAAACTTTGGAGTTTCGTTAGGTCCCATTTGTCAATTCTCGATCTTACAGCACAAGCCATTGCTGTTCTATTCAGGACTTTTTACTCTGTGCCCATATCTTCAAGACTTTTCCCCCCTTTCTCCTCTATATGTTTCAGTGTCTCTGGTTTTAAGTGAAGTTCCTTGATCCACTTAGATTTGACCTTAGTACAAGGAGATAAGTATGGATCGATTCTTATTCTTCTACATGATAACAACCTGATGTGCCAGCACCAATTGTTGAAAATGCTGTCTTTCTTCCACTGGATGGTCTTAGCTATCTTGTGGAAGATTATGTGACCATAGGTGTGTGGGTTCATTTCTGGGTCTTCAATTCTATTCCATTGGTCTACTTGTCTGTCTCTATTCCAGTACCATGCAGTTTTTATCACAATTGCTCTGTAGTAAAACTTTAGGTCAGGCATGGTGATTCCACCAGAGGTTCTTTTATCCTTGAGAAGAGTTTTTGCTATTCTAGGTTTTTTGTTATTCCAGATGAATTTGCAAATTGCTCCTTCTAATTCGTTGAAGAATTGAGTTGGAATTTTGATGGGATTGCATTGATTTCCCTAATTTCTTTCTAAGCCTGTTTGTCCTTGTGTAGAGAATGGCCATTGACTTGAGTTAATTTTTTATCCAGCTACTTCACGGAAGCTGTTTATCAGGCTTAGGAGTTCTCTGGTGGAATTTTTAGTATCATGTATACATATTATCATATCATCTGCAAAAAGTGATATTTTGACTTCTCCCTTTCCAATTTGTATCCCCTTCATCTCCTTTTGTTGTCTAATTGCTCTGGCTAGGATTTCAAGTACAATGTTGAATAGGTAGGGAGAGAGTGGAGAGCCTTGTCTAGTCCCTGATGTTAGTGAGATTGCTTCAAGCTTTTCACCATTTACTTTGATGGTGGCTACTGGTTTGCTGTAGATTGTTTTTATCATATTTAGGTATGGGCCTTGAATTCCTGATCTTTCCAAGACTTTTATCATGAATAGGTGTTGGATTTTGTCAAATGCGTTCACAGCTTCTAACGAGATGATAATGTGGTTTTTGTATTTGAGTTTGTTATATACTGGATTATGTTGATGGATTTACGTATATTGAACCATCCCTGCATCCCTGGGATGAAATCTACTTGGTCAGGATGGATGATTGTTTTGATGTGTTCTTGGATATGGTTAGCAAGAACTTTATTGAGGATTTTTGCATCAATATTCATAAGTGACATTGGTCTGAAGTTCTCTATCTTTGTGGGGTCTTTTTGTGGTTTAGGTAACAGAGTAATTGTGGCTTCATAGAATGAGTTGGGTAGAGTACCTTCTGTTTCTATTTTGTGGAATAGTTTGTGCAGAACTGGGAGTAGATCTTCTTTTAAGGTCTGATAGAACTCTGCACTAAACCCATCTCGTACTGGGCTTTTTTTTTTTTTGGTTGGGAGACTATTAATGACAGCTTTTATTACTTTGGGGGATATCTGGCTGTTTAGATCATTAACCTGATCTTGATTCAACTTTGGTACCTGGTATCTGTCTAGACACTTCTCCATTTCATCCAGATTCTCCAGTTTTGTTGACTATAGCCTTTTGTAGAAGGATCTGATGGTTTTATGGATTTCTTCAGGATTTGTTCTTATGTCTCCCTTTTCATTTCAGATTTTATTAATTACAATGTTTTCCCTGTGCCCTCAAGTGAGTCTGGCTAAAGGTTTGTCTATCTTGTTGATTTTCTCAAAGAACCAGCTCCTCGATTGGTTGATTCTCTGAATAGTTCTTCTTGTTTCCACTTGGTTGATTTTGCCCCTGAGTTTGATTATTTCCTGCCATCTACTCCTCTTGGGTGAATTTGCTTCCTTTTTGTTCTAGAGCTTTTAGGTGTGTTGTCAAGCTGCTAATGTATGCTCTCTCTAGTTTCCTTTTGGAGGCACTCAGAGCTATGAGTTTTCCTCTTTGAAATGCTTTCATTGTGTCCCATAAGTTTGGGTATGAGGTGGCTTCATTTTCATTGAACTCTAAGAAGTCCATAATTTTCTTTCTTTATTCCTTCCTTGACCAAGATATCATTGAGAAGAGTGTTGTTCAGTTTCCACGTGAATGTTGGCTTTCTATTATTTATTTTGTTATTGAAGATCAGCCTTAGTGCATGGTGATCTGATAGGATGCATGGGACAATTTCAATATGTTTGTAACTGTTGAGGCCTGTTTTGTGATCTATTATGTGGTCAATTTTGGAGAAGGTACCAGGAGGTGCTGAGAAGAAGGTATATCCTATTGTTTTAGGATAAAATGTTCTGTAGATATCTGTCAGATCCATTTGTTTCATAACTTCTGTTAGTTTCTCTATGTCCCTGTTTACTTTTTGTTTCCTTGATCTGTCCATTGGTGAAAGTAGTGTGTTGAAGTCTCCCACTATTATTGTGTGAGGTGCAATGTGTGCTTTGACCTTAACTAAAGTTTCTTTAATGAATGTGGCTGCCCTTGTATTTGTAGCATAGATATTCAGAATTGATAGTTCCTCTTGGATGATTTTACCTTTGATGAGAATGAAGTGCCCCTCCTTGTCTTTTTTGATGACTTTGGGTTGTAAGTCAATCTTATCAGATATTAGGATGGCTACTCCAGCCTGTTTCTTCATACAATTTGCCTGGGAAATTGTTTTCCAGCCTTTCATTCTGAGGTAGTGTCTATCTTTTTCTCTGAGATGAGTTTCCTGTAAGCAGCAAAATGCTGGGTCTTGTTTGTGCAGCCAGTTTGTTAGTCTATATCTTTTTATTGGGGAGTTGAGACCATTGATATTAAGAGATATTAAGAAAAATTAATTGTTGGTTCCTCTTATTTTTGTTGTTAAAGTTGGCATTCTGTTTTTGTGGCTGTCTTCTTTTAGGTTTGTTGAGGGATTACCTTCTTGTTTTTTCTAGGGCAAGGTTCCCATTCTTGTATTTTTTTCTGTTATTATCATTTGAAGGGCTGGATTTGTGGAAAGGTAATATGTGAATTTGGTTTTGTCATGGAATACTTTTTTTTTCTCCATCTATGGTAATGGAGAGTTTGGTTGGGTATAGTAGCCGTGGCAGTAATTTGTGTTCTCTTAGTGTCTGTACAACATCTGTCCAGGCTCTTCTGGCTTTCATAGTCTCTGGTGTAAAATCTGGTGTAATTCTGATTGACTTTCCTTTATAAGTTACTTGACCTTTTTCCCTTACTGCTTTTAGAATTCTCTCTTTATTTAGTGCATTTGTTGTTCTGATTATTATGTGTAGGGAGGAATTTCTTTTCTGGTCCAGTCTATTTGGAGTTCTGTAGGCTTCTTTTATGTTCATGGGCATCTCTTTCTTTAGGTTTGAGAAGTTTTCTTCTATAATTTTGTTGAACATATATGCTGCCCCTTTAAGTTGAAAATCTTCATTCTGATCCACCCCTATTATCTGTAGGTTTGGTCTTCTCATTGTGTCCTCGATTTCCTGGATATTTTGAGTTAGGATGTTTTTGCATTTTCCAATTTCTTTGATTGTTGTGCCGATGTTCTCTATGGGATCTTTTGCACCTGAGATTCTCTCTTCCATCTCTTGTATTCTGTTGCTGATGCTTGCATCTATGGTTCCAGATATCTTTCCTAGGGTTTCTATCTCCAGTTTTGCCTCACTTTGAGTTTTCTTTATTGTGTCTACTTCCCATTTTATGTCTAGTATGGTTTTGTTCATTTCCATCACCTGTTTGGATGTGTTTTCCTCTTTTTCTGTAAGGACTTGTAACTCTTTAGCAGTGTTCTCCTGTATTTCTTTAAGTGAGTTATTAAAGTCCTTCTTGATGTCCTCTACCATCATCAAGAGATGCTTTTAAATCTGGGTCTAGGGTTTCGGGTGTGTTGGGGTGCCCTGGACTAGGCGACGTGGGAGTGCTGGGTTCTGATGATGGTGAGTGGTCTTGGTTCCTGTTAGTAAGATTCCTACATTTACCTTTCACCATTTGGTAATCTCTAGTTAGTTTTCATAATTGATTCTGTTTAGAGATTGTTCTTCTGGTGATTCTGTTACCTTCTATCAGCAGACCTGGAAGACAGACTCTCTTCTCTGAATTTCAGTGCTCAGAGCTCTCTGCTGGCAAGCTCTCCTCTTACAGGGAAGGTACACAGATTATCTTGTGTTTGGACCTCATCCTGGCTGAAGAAGTGGGCCCCAAACATGACCTTTTCCTGAAGCTGTGTTGCTTGGCAGGTCCCAGAAGTTGTCAGCTTCAGTGGTGCACAGTCTCACCTGTGCAGACTAAGTTCTTAAGTTCGGCGGCGTCCCAGAACCAAGGTGGCACCTGCTGCTCCTGAGGCTGCGGCCTTCCGAACCAGGCAGATACCTGTCCTCTGGTTGGGAGGGTAGCTGTCGGTTTGCGGCCCGAAAAGGGTGTTGCCTCAGCGGTTATGTGGCACCGCCTGTCCGAGAAGCTCTCCGGTTCTGTGGTGCACCCTCTCACCTGTTCAGATTAATTTTCTAAGTTCGGCATAGTTCCTGAACCCCCGCTATTATAATTAAGGGTGCTGTAAACACTGAAGGTTTACTTATGGTATGGTAGAAAATTTTGGGATATATGCCCAGAAGTTGTATATATGAATATTCAGATAGACTTTTTTCCAATTTTGTGAAGAAATGCCATAATATTTTCCAGATTTAAAATCTGGAAAACACTTTGCAATCTCACTAGCAAAGATAAAGTTTTCTTTTTATCTACATTTGCTCTAGCAGCTATTTTCACCTTACATTTTGGTCTCAACCATTCTCATTGGTTTAGGATGGAATCTCAGCGTGGTTTTGATTTGTGTTTCACTATAAATAAAGATGTTGAACATTTCTTTAGGTGCTTCTCAGGCTTTTGAGATTCCTAAATTGAGAATTTTGTTTAGCTCTAGAGCTCATTTTTTCGTTAGGGTGTTTGTTTTTCTGGAGTCTAGCTTCTTGAATTCTTTTTATATTTTGAATATTAGCCCTCGATCAGATGTAGGGTTAGTAAAGATCTTTTCTTCATTACTAGGTTGCCATTTTGTCCTATTGACAGTGTCCTTTGCCTTACAGAACCTTTTCAGTTTCAGGAGGTCCATTTGTTAATTGACCAAGATATGATTTCAGACAGGAACATGGCATGACTATCCTAAAAGAGGCTATGCCAGCAACTGACTGAGACATTAGCAGATATTTACAGCCAACCATTGGTCTAAACCCAGGAACCCCTATGGAAGAGTTTGAGCAAAGACTGAAGCAACTGAAGGGAATTGCAACCCTATAGGAAGAACAACACCATGAAAAAACTAGATTTCCCAGAATTCTCAGGTACTAAGCCACCAACCAAAAAGCATACATGTACTAGTCCATAACCCCTACTATACATATGTAGCAGAGGATTGCATTGTCTGGCCTCAGTGAGATGAGGGTGTGTGCTTGTCCTGTGGAAGGTTTATGTCCCCAGAAAAGGGGAATTCTAGAGAGGTGGGTGGGAGAGTAACCTTCTAGAGAAAAGAGGGAAGTGTGGTAGGGGCCTCAGGGAGGGGGTATGCTGAAGGGGATCACATTTGAAATATAAATAAAAAATTGTTAAAATGGATAGTATGACATTGTTTAGAATATCTTCAAAATAGGAGCATGAAAGTAATTGAATATAGGAAGATAAATTTAATTTTAGAGGTTTTAGGTATGGTAGTCAAAATTCTTTAAAGAAAAAAACTGAAATAATTATGTCTGTGTGTGTGTGTGTGTGTGTGTGTGTGTGTGTGTGTGTGTGTGTGTGTGTGTGCATGTGTTTGTAGAGGGATTTATACACTGTGGTTCAGCCCAGGTATTTAAAAATAAATGTCTATGGTCAGAAAGTCAAGGAATTCTATAGATCTTCTGTCCACAAGACTGAATTTCCCAGATGTTCTTCAGTGTATGTTGGACTCTCAAAGAAATATACTCTAAAACCTTCAAAAGAACATGCATACCTGTGAGAATGAAGACAAGCAGGCAAAAACCAAAGGGGTCTTCTATGTGCTTTATATAGGCTAGCACAAGAATATGTGGCCCAGAATTAGGACAGGTTTTTAAACCTCAAATGAGGCAATGAGCCAAAAATCACTTATATCCAGTGCTTTTCACTTTTAGTTAATTCAATATTCAGTAAAGTTAACAACTAAGACTAGCAATCACAAAGGTAGAAGTCATAGAAGTAATATGCCTGGCAATCTATCTCCTATATAACAACCAAATAGACAAGTAATAAAATGCAGACAAATAAGCTTTATTCAATAATAAAATATTGTGAAGACAAACAAGGGAATAGGTGTTGCAAAGTCTGTCTTACAGTTTAAGCACAGTGTACACGTTTAAACAGGAGGTGGTATATTTATGCCCACCACTGACATGTTAACTCAGTGCCTGTTTTATGGTCAAAGTTGTCCATTTAGTGTGAAAATTTTACTCAGAAGTAATTTACGTCTCTAGCTGTCACCATAGCTTCAGTCTTACTATGATTTGAATATATAATATTTTTAGTAGGCTAATATATTTAAACAGTTGGTCTTCAGCTAGAGACAGTGTTTGGGAAGGTTATGGAACATTTAGGAATGTTTTGTTTTACGAACATTTCACATATTGTTCTATAATGAATATTAGCAAAAAATCCAATCTATGTAGAAAAGAAAGAAAAAGAAGCTCAAGTCTAAGTGGATCAAGGAACTCCATATAAAACCAGAGACACTGAAACTTATAGAGAAGAAAGTGGATTAAAGCCATTAAGATATGGGCACAGGGGGAAAATTCATGAACAGAAGTGCAATGGCTTGTGCTGTAAGATCAAGAATCCACAAACCAGACCTCAGAAAATTGCAAAGGTTCTGTAAGGCAAAAGATACCGCCAATAAGACAAAAAGACCACCAATAGCTTGGGAAAGGATCTTTACCCATCCTAAATCATATATGAGACTAATATCCAATACATATAAAGAACTCAGGAAGATGAATTCCAAAAAATCAAATAACCCTATTAAAAATGGGGTACAGAACTAAACAAAGAATTCTCAACTGAGGAATACAGAATGTACGAGAAGCAAAAAAATGTTCAACATCCTTAATCATCAGAGAGAAACAAATCAAAACAACCTTGAGATTCCATCCAACTCACACCAGTTAGAATGGCTAAGATCAAAAATTCAGGTGACAGTAGATGCTGGCGGGGATGTGGAGAAAGAGGAACACTCCTGTATTATTGGTGAGATTGCAAGCTGGTACAACCAAGTCTGGAAATCAGTGTGGTGGTTCCACAGAAAATTGAACATAGTAATACAGGAAGATCCAGCAATACCTCTCCTGGGCATATACCCAGAAGATATTCCAACTTGTAATAAGGACACATGCTCCACTATGTTCATAGCAGCCTAATTTATAATAGCCAGAAGCTGGAATCTCTCACCTCCCAGGTCTCTGGTGCATTCTAGGGCATCCTTGAAACATCCTATTTCCTGAGTTTGCCTATTTCCATTATTTCTGCTGGCCCTCAAGACTTCAGTCTTTTTCCCTTATCCAACACCAGATCAGAATCGATCCCCACTCTACCACTTTCCACTTTCCCTCCCATGTTCTTCCTTCCCTTCCAACTTGTGGTTGCTTTCTTCTCCCTCCCAATTAGGATCGAGGCATCTTCACTTGAGTACTTCAGCTTGTTGAGCTCTTTGAGTTCTGTGGACTGTATCCTGTGTATTCTGTAGTTTTTGTTGTTTGTTTGGTTTGGTTTGGTTTGGTTTTGTGTTTTTGGCTAATATCCATTTGTTATTGAATACATAACATGAATGTTCTTTTGTGTCTGAGTTACCTCACTAACCATGGTATTTTCTAGTTCTATCTGTTTGCCTATTAATCTCAGGATGTTCTCATTTTTTTGTTTGTTTGTTTTTTTGTTTTTTTTTGTAGTAGTTGTTGTTGGTTTTGGTTTTTCTTTCTTTCTTTTTTTTTATGTCCTCATTCTTAATAGCTAAGTATGTTATGCTCTGTGTCCACAGAAATCCCAGATGAGCCCAAAAATTACAAACTCTACTGAAACTCACAAAAAAGTCTTATTTTCAAGTTCAACCTTGGTTTGCCCAACTAGCATTCACTGCATGAATGCTGGCAAGTGACCCTGAATCCAAAAAACATTGGGTTTATATACAGTATAAGAATTGTGTAAATATTTACAGAAAGGGGGACTAGAAGGTGTAATAGTACTGAAGTGGGAGAAGGGTAATGAGTGTCTGTTCAAGGACTAACTTTATGGCCAGTTTTATCTGTCTGTGACCCGACATCTGCTTACCTTTTACTTTTTCCATGGTGTCCCTTGAGCTTGCTTTTTCTCTAAGGTCTCAAGGACAGGTACTTGGAGTTCTTTCTAGCAGGAGTTTTGGTTTTTGCAGACACAGAGGCAGAGAGAATGTGTCCTCATTATGGGCCCTGTCATTGTAAGGCTAGGGGAGGGAAAGGCAGCCCATTCTGCTGCAGGAGGATGCAGCACAGAAACCACCTGTTTGCTATTTGTATAGCCGCAGGGGAAGGGGGAAGGGGGAAAGGTGGATGGGAGCCTCTGACTGTACAACACTGAAGTCTCTCTAGTATCAGTAATCTGAGGTTTACAACATTCTCCCCTCTTTTTGGTGATGCTAGATGCCAATCTTGGACTCTTTATAGGCCTAAATCGTCTGTGCTAACTGGTTTGTACTGGGACCTTGTACTGGCTAATTTTGTGTCAACTTGACACAGCTGGAGTTATCACAGAGAAAGGAGCTTCAGTTGAGGAAATGTCTCCATGAGATCCAACTGTAAGGCATTTTCTCAATTAGTGATCAAGGGGGAAAGGCCCCTTGTGGGTGAGACCATCTCAGGGCTGGTGGTCTTGGTTCTATAAGAAAGCAGGCTGAGCAAGCCAGGTGAGGCAAGCCAGTAAAGAACATCCCTCCATGGCCTCTGCATCAGTTCCTGCTTCCTGACCTGATTGAGTTCCAGTCCTGACTTCCTTGGTGATGAACAGCGGTATGGAAGTGTAAGCCGAATAAACCCATTCTTCCCCAACTTGCTTCTTGGTCATGATGTTTGTGCAGGAATAGAAATCCTGACTAAGACAGACCTCATCATCATCAGTTGAATAGTCCCTAATCTCTACTTTATATACTGCAAAAACTTTTTAATTATGCCTGGCCCAAATGTGAGCAGCAACAAAAAAACTTATAAGGGACCCTGTAATTGTGGAAATGAGAGTAGTTAACCATGGGGAATTATCAAATAGGGAATGATGCCAGATTTTGGAGTTTTCTTGTTCTCTTTGGCACCTCTCTATGCTTTCTCTAACCTTAGCTAGTAATTCTTTGATGCCAGAGTGATTTACATAAATCCAACATTCTTTGAATGCATCAACACACAAGCCTCCCTGATGCAGGAACACAAAGTCTAACCCTTGTCTGTTCTGTTCAACTACCTCAGCCAGGGAATCTACATTTTACTCTAGGTGTGAAATGGATTTTTCTAAGCATTGGCTGTCTTGATCTGTATCTAATTTAAGGCTGTATATTTATTCTCTTACAATGTTAGGGCTGCTATCCCAGTGCCTGCACCAGGTAGCCCTGCTCCCAAAATTATAGCCAACATTAGGAAAATACTTTCTCTCTTCCGTCTTTTGAGGTCTCCCCCAACATGCCCTATTAGATTCTTCAGCACTATTTCCTCTGAATAATAGGTTATGCATGGCACCAATGGGACTAGAATAGAGAACTCATTTGCAGTAGGGTAATTAAGAACTTCTCCATGCACACACAGAGTCAACTCTGTTGAACAGGCCCACCATGCCTGTTCGGGGGAAATAACATATTTGGAATGCACCATGGGCATATTTTGGTTATAAATATGTTGATCTGACAAGGGAACATTTCCCAGGCAGGTCCCCTGTCCTGATATGGTCTGTATGGTTAAGGTTCTGCCTTCTTGGGACCATATGCATGCAGTGTCTCTCTCGGACTCATTATATTTAGACATAAATCCAACACCTTCATAAAAAGGATGTCTGGCATAATAACACAGCCAGCAGAAGATGGTTAGCTCTGGTTGGGAACTGGTCAAAATCTGAAAGGTTTTTAGCATCGTTGACCAGAGGAGATCTATGGGGGCGGGGAGCCTTCTCTGGAAGGACTGGGAGGTCAACAAACACTGATTTGAGAACAGACTTTGGCATAGGTTTCTCAGGGCAAGACCTTTTGGTATAGGTTTAGTGTTTGCCAGAATTCGGTTTGGTCCTACAGTCACATTCAGGGGGTTTACTATTGGTTTTATCAGGAGCCTAATTGTGAAAATGAGTTTGAGGTTTTCCCCCCCAATAATATAAAATCGGAGGCCCCAAGGTTTCCCGGTTTCCCAGCCCTTTTCCTGCTTTCCTAGGCTGGTGAACTTAAGTTGAATTTCAGATTCCCTTCCCTGTCAGGTTACTGTGATAAGATCTTCCTTTGATACCTTCCATCCCAATGTTTCACAACCCCAAAAAGCATAATAGAATTGTTCTGGGTCCCCATATGCCACAGTTCTCTTTTCCCCAGACATATAAAAAAGTCTCCCTAAGTCTACATAGTGTATGAATGTTATAAAGTCTGTTGGGTGTCAGGCCATGAGTTATCAGCCAGCCGGCACAGATCAAACATTAAATATGGAAACCATGACATCCCAAGTGGCTTTTCTTTATTAGTCAGTTGGGCCCAGTAACCCATTTCAGGATTCTCAATTGTCCTAGTCAAGTCATAAGGCTGCTGCGGGTTTTTGATCTCTGAATGGAGACATGGACTGGGAACAGCAGCACATGTGGTCAGTAAAAACAGCAATCTTAGGACCTAGTTAATTTTAACATGGAGGGATGAATAGAACTCCAGCTCTTTTAATATTATGAAAAGTGATCATTGCAGAAAACAAGGATGAACCAGTTTTGTGATACCTCAGTTCTAGGATTGTCATAGACTTAATAAAAAATGAAAATTTAGAACCAAATATGTGGAAACTAATGAGGGCAGGGGAAGGAGGGTTAGGGAGGGTAGCCCACATCTGGCCAGAGTTCGTCCTATGCTCTGGGCAGGTGGACTTGGGAGGGCTGCTAGCCCTCACGGCTTCTCTCCTGCCTTCCCATACCTGAATGTGTTCATTTTTTTCCTCCCCCTCCCATCTCCCACGTAGTTCTCTCTCAATCTCTCTCTCTCTCTCTCTCTCTCTCTCTCTCTCTCTCTCTCTCTCTCTCTCTCTCTCTCTCATTCTCTGCCTCTTGTGATTCCTTTCTTCTCCCTTACAAGTGTGATTGAAGCGTTCTCACTTGGACCCTTCTTATTGTTAAGTTTCTTGAGTTCTGTGAATTGTTTCCTAGAAAATCTGTACTTCTTTGGCTAATATCCTCTTATTACAGTTCATTTTACTTTGAGATTTTATTTGTATTAGAAACATGAACAGTGTTATATTTATGATAAAAATGATAAAATGTTGAATAGATTCACAAAAAGAAATCTTAGTAATTTACTGTTTTTTACTATGTCGTGGACATTTTAATCATTATCATAGAGTATAAAATAAAATGTGAATGTGAGAAAGAAATTTAGAGAACGAATTGGAGGGTGAGGATGGAAGGTGTCGAAATTTGGATTTTGTTGTTATGAAGAGACACTATGACCACAGTAATTCCTATAAAGCAAAAAACTTTGCTGGTGCTGAATTACAGTTTCAGAGGTTAATTTCATTATTGTCTTGCCAAGAAGTATGGTAGTTTTCAGGAAGATCTTTTGTTAGAGCCGGAGATGAAGCCAAGAGCTCCTAATCTTCATCCACAGGCAGCAAAAAGAGGCTGTCTACACACTGGTCAGACATGAGCATATATGATCTCAAAACCTGCCTCTAAAGACAGCCTTCCTTGATTGAGCAGCAGAGTAGAGCTGGCCCTAGATTTGGGGCTTTCTGATCAGCTGCCTGGTAGGCATGGGAAACTTGGTCCTGCCTCTTGTTTGCTGTGCAGTGGTTTGGACAAAGGAGAGACCCCTTCCCTCTCTTTTACCCTCACCACCCTTGGCAGGAGAGCTGTCCCTGATGGGGTCATGAGCCCAGGAATAATGTCCCAATCACCTCTTGCAGCACTTGGGAGAGTAGGCCATGCACCTCATCTGATCAGCAGGGAGGGAGTTGCCCCTGGTTTGGGGGTTAATGGTGAGCATGCTCAGAGAGAGTGAGAACTAGAGACCTAGCTCCGTCCCTTATCTGCTGTAGCACTGTAGAGGATGGCCCCTCTACCTTGTCTGGGAAGCACAGTAAATCTGGCTTTGATGGCAGGGGCACAAATGAGACAGCACTGAGGGTATGGTAGCATGAAAGTTGTTTCTGCCCCTTGTTGGCTGCAACTTTGGAAAGGGAAGCATGGGAAGGGCAGGAAAGCTCTCCCAGATGGTGGTATTGTGGCAGAGCTGGTGGTCTGATTAGCCAGATCCCTCTCAGGCCCAGATCCTGGGCTTTGAATTGCCCCAACACAACATTGACCCCCATTGGTGAACTGCTGAAGTAGATTAAAATGGCCACCCTACAGATCCCATACTACAGGATCTCCATGACAAAGGGCAACAACAGGATATCTGAGAGGAGTTACAGTTATGCATTAGTACTGATAGTATATTAGAAGGCAGAGACCTCTTAAGACTCATTAAAATGAACAACTTGGAAACAAAGAAATGTAGATAAAAGGGCACACTGTGGGATATACACTGTGACATTACAAATTCCACAATGAGATTCTTATTCTGTTGGGGTGGTTGCAATGGTAGAAGCGGGATACAAGGTGATGAGGAGATAAGTGGGACTGGGTGCATGATTTAAAACTCAGGAAGATCAAACAAAAAGTTTGAAAAAGAGTACCAACTTTTCAAACCATTATTCATTTCTATGTTAAAGGGTAAAAGTCAAACATACTCAAGGGTATATAACTATCTTCATAATATAAAAAAAAAAATACTAACTTTTCTGACATCTAGGTTTCTAACCTAAAACATGTGTGTGCATGTGCATGTGTGTGCAGACACATACACACAAATACACACAAGCTTATACACTTAATCCTGGATATATGGTATATAAATCATGATTTTTTTTGTTCAGGAAATGAGCAACAAAACTGAACATATTTTAACATATTCTTTACATATTTTTTAACATATTCTAATTTATTAATATTTTATTTTCTTTCTCTTAGAAAATCTACTGTGCAGATACCTATATCATAGCTAATAGTTTTCTTGTAAATATCTAAAACAATTCTTGCTGGTGTGGTAGTTAATACTCATAGCTACAGCCATACTTGGAAGACTAAGACATGCGGCCTTTGAGTTAAAAAAACAGCCTAAAGTAATTGTTGAGATTCTGTTTCAAGACAGTAAAATATGCACAAATCCTTCATTACTCAATATTTTAAATGTTAGCAAGATAAATATTTACGTTACTATTTTAATTTGTTTACATATGTGTGGTTCATAATAAGAATGTCAGTGTTCAAATAAAATTTTCTTTACTGATTTTTATTTTGGGCGTATCAGTTTGCATAAACATTTTCAGAGTACCAGAAGCCCTATGAAACAAAGGCTTGAAACATCTGTTATTTCTCCTAAATTATATGTCCCTACTGAATATTCATAAAAGGAAGGAATATCTCAAGTTTAATTATTTAATCTTCAATTTTTGTTTTAGATTAATTTTATATATGCAGAAACATTTTCAGGATAGAGTTCTCATATACCATTTATCTATTTTGTCTTTAATAGTAATACTTTAAATAACCATAGTACATTTCTGAAAGTAACATCATTACTATACTACTTGCTAAAGTATAAAATTATGGGGATTTCAGTAGTCCTTTTTCAGTAATATCATTGATTTACCTAATGACTTCCTTATTTTAACTTGATGTACAGCACCTTACATTCCAAGGAAGTCTTCTATTTTAGTTTTTACCTTGTTGTGATAAAATACTATGACATAAAGTGATTTATGGAAGATAGGGATTTCATTTTATTTTATGATTTTTTTTTATTTCTTTGCTTAATATTGAGGGATAGTTCACAATGGTAGGAGAGGCAGTGGGCAGGGATAGTAGCAAGGTGAGAGATCACATCTCCAGCCACATACAGAAAACAGAGAGGGAACTGGATGTGAGGAGATGTAATAAACTCTCAAAGCCTGTCTCTATTGGCATACTTCCTCCAGCAAGGCTTTAAGACATACAAGGTCCATAATCTTCTCAATCAGCACCACCTGGGATACTAATGTGTCTGAGGCTTTGGGGAAGCCAAGAGTTCTTATATCTCAGACTATGGAGGAGCCAATAGTTCATATATCTGAACCTATGTGGGACAATTATTTTTCAAATATCACATCCTTAAAAATACATACCACTTCTAAATTATAATTTTATTCTTCTTTCCTTCCTTCCTTCCTTCCTTCCTTCCTTCCTTCCTTCCTTCCTTCCTTCTTTCCTTCTTTCCTTCTTTCATTTACTCAAGAAATATTAAGAATGTCTTTATGCCAGGATACACCAAGAAAGTAAATCCATAGTCAGCTAACTATATATAGACTAAACAAACTAGATATAGACCTTTATGTTATGGGCTGTAGAGATGGTTCAACTGGTGAAGTGTTTCCTGCCAAACCTGACAGCCTGAGTTTGACTATTATGTCCTATAGTGTAGAGAAATAAAAGTGACTTCTGATGTCATGTGACCTATACATGCACACAATGGCATTTCTTCACAGGCATGTGTGTGTTCACATGCACACACACACACACACACACACACACACAAACACCATCTCCACCACCACCACCACCACCATACCACACCACACAACCAAGTGGGAGGGATGGAGGGAGAGATGAAGGAAAGGAGAGGGAGAGACAGAGACAGAGACAGACAGACATAAACAGAGAAAGAGGAAGGGAGAGAATACTTTATTATCTCTCTTTAAAAAATATATTTAGTCTGGACAGGTTTTCCCGTCCCCTTTGTGGGAGTATTTTTGCTAATGCCATCCTTCTGGAGTCCTGGGAAACTCTTGCTTTCTTAGCATCTTGGACTTTCTGTTTTTACCACCAGTTCCTCATCCCCCAGTTGCTATACACCCCTGTTCAATGTCCTGACCCTCTGAACATCTCTGCTGTCTTCTCCCATACCTTATTCTTCCCCTCTTTCTCCCCTCCCCCTCTTCTCTTCTTCACAATTCCCTCCCATCATCTTTGTCCCTTGATTATTTTGTTCCCTGTTTTAATTAGGATGGAAACATCCATTCTTTGGTCTTACTTCCTCCTGAAGTTCATGTAGTTCGTGAGTTGTATTGTGGTTATTCCACACTCTTTGCCTAATGCTAGAGCAGTGAGGCAAAGTGGGTAGGTGGTTGGGGGAGCACCCTCATAGAATCAGGATAAGGGGAGATGGGATATAGGGGTTGTAGATGGAAAACACGGAATGGAGATAACATTTGAAATGCAAATAAGTAAGGTGTCCAATTAAAAAAAAAGTATTTAGAAACTGTGAATAAGGATGGCCCCCATAAGGTTCATATATTTGAATAAATACTGAGTAACATTATTGAAAGAGTTAGCAGGTATGTCCTTGTTGGAATAAGTATGACCTTGTTGAAATGGGTATAACATTTTTGGAAGTATTGACACTGGATATTATTTTGATATTTCAAAATGTCCATTACAAGACCAGAGTTTCTCTCTTCTTTCTACCTGAAGATTCTCTCGCTACTGCTCAATTAACATGTCTGTCTACATGCTACTGCACTCCCACCACAGTAAGAATGAACTAAATCTCTGAAACTGTAAGCAAGTCATGATTAAATGGTTTCACTTTACAATATTTTCCTGGTGATTGTATCTTGTATTAATAGAACACTTATTAAGCCATAGGATCTCACTACATAGCTCAAATTTTTTTGGAAAGTATGATTTTTCTGCATTAGCCTACTGAATGCTGCAAATAAAAATTATGTCTTACCAATACCAGTTATTTTCTCCTATTGGAACAGACTAGCCTAAAGATCTAGTGTAGAAAATTATTTTCTCAACAAAAATTTCGTTTTTTTAAGAACTTCACTAACCATAACTATCTCTCATTTTAAATTCCATCTTAAAAATAATTTTGTAAATTAATTAGTAATGTCAAAACTATCTCCCATTCACTTTCCTATTCTGTTTATTTTCTTATTCTGTGTAATGCTTAAGACAAATATTCATGTATATTCTGATATGGTATAATTCAACATGTGAGGCATTAACCAAAGGGGAAAATGGTCCATGATCAAGCACTTACCTTTGTCAAACCTCTAATCATTAATAGGTCCTTATGATATGTTGTTGAAATTCATAGCTATCATAAAGCTCTAAAACTAGAAGAGTTTTATTATTTGTCTGTGTTCACAAAAGAGTATCTAAAGAGATGTCTTAGTAGTTAACTTAGATTGTTATTGAATCACAAGGACAGAGTTTGAATTTACAGCATCCATATTTTGTTCATACAGAAACAATTTGGGCAATGGGTATAGAGATATGATTCAAATTTAGAAGGGGATATTAGCAAGGCTATTGTTAGAGTTTGCTGGCTTCAAATATAGCCAAATCCTGGGATGTATAACTCCAGAGGAGACACCCCACCCCAACCTTCCTGGACTGCTTGGTTCATAACGCTTTCTCTTTGCACCTTCACAAAGTTCATATACACTCACAGAAAGACACACACATACAATGCATACATACATATATACATGCATGCATATAATACACCCTATTTCGGATAATAATGGACACAAGTTAAGGGCTTCTCAATGATCTCTCTGTTAAAATATAGTTCACTGCTAAAACATTTTATCACATAAGATATCTTATGTATATCTTCATTGTGGGAATAATCATATGTTATATTTTGCATTAATTTTAAACGCATCAATTCACACAATAAAATCAGACTTCTTTTTTAATTTTTTATTTTTTTTAAATTTTTATTTTATTTGTTTGTTTACTTATTTATTTATTTATTTATTTATTTATTTATTTATTTATTTATTTATTTATTTATTTATTTATTTATTTATTTATTTTGGTTTTGTTAGACAGAGTTTCTCTATATAGCCCTGGCTGTCCTGGAACTCACTTTGTAGAACAGTCTGGCCTCGAACTCAGAAATCCACCTGCCTCTGCCTCCCATGTGCTGGGATTAAAGGCGCGCACAACCATTCCCAGCATAACATCAGACTATTTATTTCGTCTTCAATAACCAGCATGAAAAATGGAATGAAAAATAGTTATTAATGTTGTTTAGTGACAGTTAACATTTTAAATTAATCTATTATTTAAGGTAAAGACGAAAACTTATTTTCAGACATTTAACATCATGTTACAAAAGAATTTTATCTATAATTTCCAATTTAAGAACTTCTAGAAAAGACATCTTGTCTTAAAGAAATACTATTCTTCAAATGAAGAGATTGCTCAGTGGTTAGGAGTGATAGCCAGTACTCTTCCAGAGAAAATATTTGTTTCTATATACATTCTTTGTAAGTTGAAATCATCCATGATTCCAGTTTCAGGGGATCTGATCCAGGTACCAGACGTGAAATCTGGTGGTGGGGAGCTCTTAGGAACTCTAGAAAGTCCCAGAGAGCTGGTATGTGACAGGCTCCCGGAACTCGGTGGTGATCTTAGCCGAAATGCCCAACAGTGGGGAGATGGAACCTGGAAAGACCACCTCCAGTTAATAGACAGGGCCCCTAGTGTCTCTAACAACTACTGACTGAGACAGATGCAGATAATTACAGACAATTATTGGACGCATACAGAAGAGTTAGAGAAAAGTTTGAAAGAACTGAAGTAGATGACAACCCAATAGGATTAGCAAGAGTATCAATTAACCCAAACTCTCAGGAAGATCTGAGAGACTAAGCCACCAGACAAAGAGCATACTTGGGCTAGTCCATGGCCCCTGGCACATATGTAGCAAAGTATTGCTTTTTCCAGCCCAGTGTGAAATGATAGACTGAATCCTGGAGAGACTTGATGCATCAGGGATGCTGGTGTGGGATATGTTGAGGTGAGATGGGGTGGGTGGCTTTTGGAACACCCTCTCAGAGGAAATGGGGAAGAAGAATGGGTTGAAGAACTGTAGGAAGTGGGATCAGGAGGTGGAATATTTGGAATGTAAATAAATTAAAATAAAATACAAACTTACTGCAACATCAATAGCTAGTCAAGTCATTGCTTTCTTCATACTTGTCAGCAGTGTTGATGTTATGAAAATTTTAGAGAGAATATGATTTCATCAAAAGCATCCGTGTCTCAAAGGAAGACATGCCAATTTTGGCATACTATTAATAACTCCAAAGATAAGCTAACGTTTTAGTGTGGGCTTTAGAATGCTCATTGACCCATGCTTTCAAATAGTATTATATTAATAAATATTTCACTAAGTTTTGAAATTACACTTTTATTTAGCACATGCTGTCTATTTTAATGTTTTGTGTGACTCTGAATCTTATGTTGACTTCTATCCCATTGTCACTATTTTTTCTATAGTCTCATGCAACACTAAACAAATGAGAAATTAAAATTTTCACATCCCTACTTTTAAAAAAGGTTTTTGTTTCATAGACCTTTTGACCTTAATGTTGAAACTTTGATGGTTTTCTCTATATTAGTTTCTGGTTTTGCCAATAAAGCATATTAATTAATTTTACTTACCAATAGTTAACTTAATTTTAATTTGTCTTTTCGTATTTATCTTCTAGCCATTCTAATCCAAAAGTTGTTAATCCAATATAGACATGTTAATGCTTGCATCTCATGCAAATAAATATTATTTTTAATTTCCAGGTGCAGTATTTATAGTCAAGTGTTGGGACTGACTCTGGGTTAAGTTAACTGCCTTGTCAGCCAGAAGTCCTTACTAACAAAGTTTTGGCCTTAGTGGAAAAGTCCTATCTTAGTTGAGATTTCTGTGGGAAAAGTTGAGGCCTCTGTAGGAAAGTACTAGTCCCAGGGAAGAACAAATAGCTATAGATCTTGTGGACAGGTACTTAGCAACCCACTCTGTTCTGTTCCTCCTGCTGAACTTTTTTTACCTAGTCAATATCCTGCTTTGGGGAACAGGTGCATTCCCCCACAAACAAAGTGATTTTGCATCATTTTCACTCCCCATTTCCTGTTTCTATGGGTATAAAACCTGCCTGGGAAAAACAAAATTTGTCAGCTTGATCAGGTTTTTTTTTGTTTGTTTTTTGTTTGTTTGTTTGTTTGTTTGTTTGTTTTTTGTCTTGCTGTCCATTCTTTGTGTTTCTTGTTCCCCATTCTCTCCTCAGGTGGTTTCTCAGACCCTATTCGATTTTTTCATGGGTCAGGACAGTTGAGATTCAAGAATGCTCATGGTAAAAAGAAATTCTAAATGTTACTGGAGGACTCACCCATCTCTAAGCTCAAAGAAAAAAATTACCCTAATTTTTTCGAGGGCTGTGTCTAATGAACATTAAGATATTTTTCTAACACATGCAGAATATAAAAATTTCTTCAACATATTAAAAACATTGTAGGTTTTTGGTAAGCATATTGATGATTTTAATTCTCACACATCATTGACATTCACAAAGAACAATTTAACAAATTAAGAATCTGTTGAATAATGCCTTGCTATGTAGTGTAAGAGATAGCATAAGATTTTAAAATTTGAAAAAAAAGTGATTCAAAAAGCTTTAGTGTAGTAACCAATGGATTTAAATATTAGTATTGTAAAAACACAATCAGTATAAAAATCAAATCTAGTTTACTTCCAGTCATCTATCATCTTAAATTATTATTTCAGGCACTGAAATTCAGCATGTCATCTAATCCCAGTTGCATAAAATAAAGACTATAATATCTTAAAATAGTATTGATGTATATGAGATACAGAATCTATATTAAGTAAAATTGTTACTTCACTTATGTTAATTTTATTAAGGCAATATTTTATGATAGCAATCATACTTATTTTTATACTTTAGTAATTTTAATAAACAGTTATTTAATTTTCAAATTGGTAATGTCAGTTTTGAATTGATTTACCAAATCAGTTTAATTGTAAATATTTACCAATATTGGAATAATGTTTACATTATTATATTAGTTATTTCATAGTTGGAATGAACACATATCTGAATTGAGATGGTCTCTTAGAAAAGACAGATGTTATAACTCTAACAACAAATTTGTTCTTATTCTTAGGTGGAGAAAACTTATTTACTAAGTTTCATAAAAATATGGTTTCCTCTTCATTCTTTTCTAGACAAAATGGTGTTGAACATAAGAATTCACAAGACTGTGGTAGCACAAATGAAACCTGCACAAGTTCAAGATCGATGAGATCCCAACACTTAGATGGGGAAATGGACATAGACTCTGTTCTAAATTGATACCCTCAGGCATATGAAAGAACATTTTTTTTCTGATGGAATATTGCTGTGCATGTAAACCACATTCCAGAGTTGACTAATACCTACAGATAGTTGAGCAACACTTGTTATTTTTGTGGACTTCTTTGATGTTGTTTGTTTTGGCTTTCTCTCTCTCTCTCTCTCTCTCTCTCTCTCTCTCTCTCTCTCTCTCTCTCTCTCTGTATATGTGTGTGGTGTGTGTGTGTGTGTGTGTGTGTTTGATTTTCTGAGGCTTTTTGATTTCATGATTTTTTGTTGTTGATTCAGGCTTTTTTGCTTTTTTCATTTAGAGAGAGAAAGAAAAAGAGTGAGAAAGAAAGAGAAAGAACATTAAATTGGGTGGGTATGATGGTTGGAAAAAATCTGGGAGGTATTCAAGGATGGGACACATGCTCAAAATATATTGTATGAAAAATTGTTAATAATAATAATACAAATTACTTTATCATAATCTTTCTCTCTCACAGTCCCTATTTGTTTCCTGAACTGACTCAAAATGACACATGGTCCATCCTTTTATCTCAGCTCCAAACTTTGTTTCTGTAACTCCTTCCAAGGGTGTTTTGTTCCCAATTCTAAGGAGGGGCATAGTGTCCACACATGAGTCTTCATTTTTCTTGAGTTTCATGTGTTTAGAAAATTGTATCTTATATCTTGGGTATCCTAGGTTTTGGGCTAATATCCACTTATCAGTGAGTACATATTGTGTGAGTTCCTTTGTGAATGTGTTACCTCACTCAGGATGATGCCCTCCAGGTCCATCCATTTGGCTAGGAATTTCATAAATTCATTCTTTTTAATAGCTGAGTAGTACTCCATTGTGTAGATGTACTGTACTTTCTGTATCCATTTCTCTGTTGAGGGGCATCTGGGTTCTTTCCAGCCCTGGCTATATGAATAAGGCTGCTATGAACATAGTGGAGCATGTGTCCTTCTTACCAATTGGGGCATCTTCTGGATATATGCCCAGGAGATGTATTGCTGAATCCTCTGGTAGTACTATGTACAATTTTCTGATGAATCGCCAGACTGATTTCCAGAGTGGTTGTATAAGCCTGCCATCCCACCAACAATAGAGGAGTGTTCCTCTTTCTCCACATCCATGACAGCATCTGCTGTCACCTGAATTTTTGATCTTAGCCATTCTGACTGGTGTGAGGTGAAATCTCAGGGTTGTTTTGATTTGCATTTCCCTGATGATTAAGGATGTTGAATATTTTTTCAGGTGCTTCTCTGTCATTCAGTATTCCTCAGGTGAGAATTCTTTGTTCAGTTCTGAGCCCCATTTTTGTATGGGGGTTATTTGATTTTCTGAAGTCCACCTTCCTGAGTTCTTTATATATGTTGGATATTAGTCCCCTATCTGATTTAGGATAGGTTAAGGTCCTTTCCCAATCTGTTGGTGGTCTTTTTGTCTTATTGAAGGTGTCTTTTGCCTTGCAGACACTTTGGAATTTCATTAGGTCCCATTTGTCAATTCTCGATCTTACAGCACAAGCCATTGAAGTTCTGTTCAGGAATTTTTCCCCTGTTCCCATATCTTCAAGGCTTTTCCCGCTTTTCTCCTCTACAAATTTCAGTGTCTCTGGTTTTATGTGAAATTCCTTGATCCACTTAGATTTGACCTTATTACAAGGAGATAAGCATGGATCGATTGGCATTCTTCTACATGATAAAAACTAGTTGTGCTAGCACCAATTGTTGAAAATGCTGTGTTTCTTCCACTGGAAGGTTTTAGCTCCCTTGTCGAAGATCAAGTGACCATAGGTGTGTGGGTTCATTTCTGGGTCTTCAATTCTGTTCCTTTGGTCTACTTGTCTGTCTCTATACCAATACCATGCAGTTTTTATCACAATTGCTCTGTAGTAAAGCTTTAGGTCAGGCATGGTGATTCCACCAGAGGTTCTTTTATCCTTGAGAAGAGTTTTTACAATCCTATTTTTTATGTTATTCCAGATGAATTTGCAAATTTCTCCTTTTAATCCGTTGAAGAATTGAGTTGGAATTTTGATGGGGACTGCATTGAATCTGTAGATTGCTTTTGGCAAGATAGCCATTTTTACAATTTTGATCCTGCCAATCCATGAGCATTGGAGATCTTTCCATCTTCTGAGATCTTCTTTAATTTCTTTCTTCAGAGACTTGAAGTTTTTATCGTAAAGATCTTTCACTTCCTTAGTTAGAGTCACGCCAAGATATTTTATATTATTTGTGACTATTGAGAAGGGTGTTGTTTCCCTAACTTCTTTCTCAGCCTATTTATTCTTTGGATAGAGAAAGGCCATTGACTTGTTTGAGTTTATTTTATATCCAGCTACTTCACCAAAGCTGTTTATCAGGTTTAGGAGTTCTCTGTTGAAATTTTTAGGGTCATTTATATATACTATAATATCATCTGCAAAAAGTGATATTTTGACTTCCTCTTTTCCAATTTGTATCCCCTTGATCTCCTTTTGTTGTCGAATTGTTCTGGCTAATACTTTAAGTACTATGTTGAAAAGGTAGGAAAGTGTGCAGCCTTGTCTAGTCCCTGATATTAGTGGGATTGCTTCCAGTTTCTCTCCATTTACTTTGATGTTGGCTACTGGTTTGTTGTAGATTGCTTTTATCATGTTTAGGTATGGGCCTTGAATTCCTGATCTTTCCAAGGCTTTTATTCTGAATGGGTGTTGGATCTTGTCAAATGCCTTTTCTGCATCTAAAGAGATGATCATGTGGTTTTTTTCTTTGAGTTTGTTTATATAATGGATTACATTGATGGATTTTCATATTAAACCATCTCTGCATCCCTGGAATAAAACCTACTTGGTCAGGATGGATGAGTGCTTTAATGTGTTATTGGATTTGGTTAGCAAGAATTTTATTGAGGATTTTTGCATCGATATTCATAAGAGTAATTGGTCTGAAGTTCTCTATGTTTGTTGGATCTTTCTGTGGTTTAGGTATCAGAGTAATAGTGGCTTCATTAAATGAGTTGAGTAGAGTACATTCTACTTCTATTTTGTGAAATAGTTTGTGCAGAACTGTAATTAGATCTTCTTTGAAGGTCTGATAGAACTCTGCACCTAACCTATCTGGTCCTGGGCTTTTTTTGGCTGGGAGACTATTAATAACTGCTTCTATTTCTTTAGGTGATATGGGACTGTTTAGATGGTCAACTTGATCCTGATTCAACTTTGTACCTGGTATCTGTCCAGAAATTTGTCCATTTCGTCCTGGTTTTCCAGTTTTTTTGAGTATAGCCTTTTGTAGAAGGATCTCTTGGTGTTTTGGATTTCTTCAGGATCTGTTGTTATGTCTCCCTTTTCATTTCCGATTTTGTTAATTAGGATTTTGTCCCTGTGCCCTTTAGTGTGTCTAGCTAAGGGTTTATCTATCTTGTTGTTTTTGTCAAAGAACCAATTCCTCGTTTGGTTAATTCTTTGAATAGTTCTTCTTGTTTCCACTTGGTTGATTTCACCCCTGAGTTTGATTATTTCCTGCTGTCTACTCCTCTTGGGTGAATTTGCTTTCTTTTTTTCTAGAGCTTTTAGATGTGTTGTCAAGCTGCTAGTATGTGCTGTCTCCCGTTTCTTCTTGGAGGCACTCAGAGCTATGAGTTTCCCTCTTAGAAATGCTTTCATTGTGTTCCATAGGTTTGGGTACGCTGTGGCTTCATTTTCATTAAACTCTAAAAAGTCTTTAATTTCTTTCTTTATTCCTTCCTTGACCAAGATATCATTGAGAAGAGTGTTGTTCAGTTTCCACGTGAATGTTGGCTTTCTATAATTTATTTTGTTATTGAAGATCAGCCTTAGTCCTTTGTGGTCTGAGAGGATGCATGGGACAATTTCAATATTTTTGTATGTGTTGAGGCTTTTTTTCTGACTAATTATGTGGTCAGATTTGGAGAAGATACCATGAGGTGCTGAGAAGAAGGTATATCCTTTTGTTTTAGGTTAAAATGTTCTCTGGATATCTGTCAGGTCTACTTGTTCCATAACATCTGTTAGTTTCACTGTGTCCCTGTTTAGTTTCTGTTTCCACGATCTGTCCATTGATGAAAGTGGTGTGTTGAAGTCTCCCACTATTATTGTGTGAGGTGCAATGTGTGCTTTGAGCTTTACTAAAGTGTCTTTAATGAATGTGGCTGCCCTTTAATTTGGAGCGTGGATATTCAGAATTGAGAGTTCCTCTTGGAGGATTTTACCTTTGACGAGTATGAAGTGTCCCTCCTTGTCTTCTTTGATAACTTTGGGTTGGAAGTCGTTTTTATCTGATATTAGAATGGCTACTCCAGCTTGTTTCTTCAGACCATATGCTTGGAAAATTGTTTTCCAAGCAAATGTGATTTTATAGGGTGTAATTTATTTGACTAGTGGCTCTGAGTCAATAAGACAAAAAGACCACCAACAGATTGGGAAAGGATCTTTACCAATCCCAAATCGGACAGGGGACTAATATCCAATATATATAAAGAACTCAAGAAGGTAGACTCCATAAAATCAAATAAACCTATTAAAATATGGGCCTCAGAACTGAACAAAGATTTCTCACCAGAGGAATACCGAATGGCAGAGAAGCACCTGAAAAAATGTTCAACATCCTTAATCATCAGGGAAATGCAAATCAAAAGTCTTATTTTAATATTTTCATTATTTAAAGACCATTCTGTGTTATAAATAGGAATCTAAGGAGGAAATATGTTTAGAGTCACTGACACATGCACTTAACTGAGGTTTCCTTTGCACATGAAGAAGATATACCCATCCTCTATATCTGGAGAGTTTCTCTAGGACCCTAATGATATAAAAGTCTTCAGGTCTCTAGCCTAAAACAACATTGCTTTTGCCTATAATTTATGCAAAGTAACCTCTTTTATACAGTAATCATATTGATTTGTGTATGCATTCAGAAATATACTGGTAAGTGCAGAGGATTGGGAAGGGTATAATGTTTTCTGTTACTTCAGCCCCTAATTTTCCCCTCATGACAGGGTTTCTTGCTGAACTAGGAGTGAGGCTGACATTCAGTCATCCTTCTGTCTCTTCCACTCCCATTCCTAAGCACCAGTGTTGCAGGTGAAAGTTTGACCAAACACTTGGCTTTACCCCTGGGCCATCTCCCCAGATTCTTCTTTATATTAAATAACCTCTGGAGTACTTTTGCCCTCAATGTAATGAAACTGCTGTATAAGAAGTTGTTATTTAGAAGATGGCAATATAAGTGATCTGTATGTGTTCAATTCAGACATGGTATATTAAGAACTACTTTCCTTAATACCTTGAGAATTGCATACAAATATTTTGATGGAATTTACTTTCCAATTCTTTTAGTAACTCCTCCCAAAACAAAACACCGCCCATTCCCACCTAACTCCTCCTGCCAACTTCATATCTCATCTTCTCTCTTTTGTTACAACCCATTTAAAATCATTTGTGTTTCCCATAAACTCTTGGACATCTGGCTTCCACTAGAGCATGGCCAATCTATCACCTTCAAAGGCAATACCTTTGATAAAAAAAGACTGTTCATCCCTCATCAACTGTCTATACCTTATTAGATAATGATGAGGGATAGTGAGCCCTCCCCATTCAGTGATGGAAGACAGAATGGCCTGATTTTGTGCAGAAAGACACAGTTTTATAATTTTTAAGGTCTTTTTAGAGTTCTTGTATTTTCTTATTTATAGAATTTTAGGGTTTTAAAAATATTTATTAAGAATTTAAAAAATAGCTTTTTGGGTCATTTAGTGTTTGTTTAATTATTTTAGTGTTTTTTAGAGTTTTAGGTTTTTCTTTATTGTTTGTTTTTTTATTAAGGTAAAGTGATTGTTTCTTTCTATTAGTTTTATTCTTAGAGGTGGAAGCATGATTTGTGGATTTGTTGTAAGATTACTTTCTTGTTTCTTCTATGATGTAGTTTCACTCCTTGTGTTGTTGTTTTTCACCTATTATTCTTTGTAGGGCTCGATTTAAGGAAAGATTATGTGTAAAATTGGCTTTGTCATGGAATATATTGTTTTCTCCGTCTATGGTGATTGAGAGTTTTGTTAGGTATAGGAGCCTAGGCTAGTATTCATGTTCTCTAGAGGTGGAATAGATGCTGGGATTAATATCTTTTTATGAAAAAACATCCATGAGTTGAGAGAGGAGGATTTCCACTGGCCTTTGTACCCTAGTGCCATGTTCTAGGTGCTGGTATTGAATGGGGAACTAAGTGACACCCCAGTGACAGCAGAAACCACCTCTTTCAGAATCCAACCTAAGAATGTCAGGCAGAGTTTATTTTGGCTGACTCATGGTAACCAGATCTTATATAGAGAGGGTGGGACTCATGTATCACTTCAGAAATTGCTTTTAAGTTCAGTCTTATATATTTTACAGAGAAGGAAAAGAGAGAAATAACTTCATGAAGGATAACACCCAAGAAAGCAAATGATCAAGGCAGCTTTATAGCAGCACACAAATCTGCCCAACACTAGTGTTTACTAGTGGTTTGTTGGTGTTAAATAGCCATGGAGGCTACTGGACCATAGAGGGGGTGGAGAAAGTCAGATTGCTTTTTGTTATTGTTTTATTTTATTTTAACATTTCCCTTTTGAATTCAGGCAGTCTCATTTTTGATTTTTCCTGCTGCTAAGACCACTAGTGTTCTCTGGTACATTCAACCTTACTGATCTCCAGGCGACTAGACTTGTCAGGGTCAGAGTGGAAACAGGATATTTTACAACCAATTATCTGGTCCACTTGCCTACCGCTGGTCATCTCAGTTTCTCTACCTAAATTCGTTACTGATAATTTCCTCAGCATGCAGCCTGCCATGATTCACAGACAGGTACAACAACTGCTTCTGCCTCAGTATTAAATTCAAGTCCTTTCTCTTCTTCAGGAATGTTAATATTTGACGATATACAAATGCATTTATCTGAGGAAGAATGGGCTATGCTAACCCATCGAAGAAGACACTCTACAGTGTTGTAATGCTGGCCATCTACAAGCTAACCACCTGTCTAGGTTAACTGGTTAACTATAACTCATTTCCTTTGTGTATACATTGTGTAACCTGGACTGTAACGGTGAAAAATACACCCTTGGAGATATTACCTTTTGGGTTATAATTGATTTAGATTGATTCTTCACTGTTGAGTCAGGAACTGCTACAGAAAAAAAAATCTATGTTATTTTTTGTTTTGGGGTTGTTTGTTTTCTTTGTTTTTTAAAGATACAATTTCTCTGTGTAACCCTGGCTGTCCTCAAGATCAATCTGTATAGCAGGTTTACCACAAACTCACCTGCCTTTGCCTCCCAAATTCTGGGTTTAAAACATGCACCACCACCATCCAGCTCAGCGTGAAAGTTCTTAATTTTAGTGAGGATCAATTATTTCTCTTAGAATGAATATTTCTTCCATGAAATCTAGAACTCTTAACTCTCTTAATCATACATATACTCCAATTTTTCTAAGTCTTTTATTTTGTCCTTAAATTAAGTCCATGCCCTTGTGAATTATTTTACATACAGTATGAAGTTGAGATTGAGTGTGAGGCTTACTCTTTTACCTATTATTTGTCACTGCTCTCGGGTGAAACAAAACATACAGCACAAATTACATATATGCATAATGTTATAAAACTATGGTGTATATATTATATATAATTTATTTTATATTTAATACATTTTATCATTTATAATATTTTGTTATATAATATACTTTAAATGTATTTTAAATATACTTTAAAGTGAATTTCAGGGTGTGAGCCAACAATAGCTGTCTACCAACTGATATTCTAAGAACCTAATAGTTATTCAGTCAATGAGGTGGATTGTCTCAGGTAGTCTCCAGTGTATTATGGAATACTGAAAATGGCCTGTATTGACAGTGAAGGAATGGGCTTCCCAATGAGGGCAAACAGGCAAAGAAAATAAACTTTCTTCTTCCACGTCTTTCATATAAGTTGCAGAACAATTATATAAGTGTGTGCCAGGTTTAAGGTGACTTTTCCCACTTGAAAGATTCAGATTCAAAATGGATCTTGCCATTTCAAATTATTAAGAAAAAAATCCTTTAACGTCTTGCCCAGTCAGTTGGATTTTAATTAATTCTTGATGCAGTAAAATTCAAAACCAAGAACACTCATCACATTGTCCAATTGGCTCCCCATAATTTATTGACATTTATAGCCTTCCTTCATTGAATTGCTTGTGTATTTTGTTGAAAGTTACTTGTCAATTTTGTATGCATATGTTCAGACTGAGCTGTTTGACTTTTTGTTGTTATTATTTAACTCTTAAACAATTATAGGTAAGCCCTCATATCTATTACACAATATTTTTCTACTTTATTCTTTCTTGTTATTCTTTGCATTGTGAAGAAAGAGATGGCTCAATTCTTGAACAGTACATGTTAAACTTCCCGTTCTGTTTATAGCACCAAATATAGTTTAACAAAAAAACTGTCTAATGCCAGGCAGTGTGGGAACAGGTCTTTAATCTCAGCATTTTGGGGGTGGGGGCATAGTTAGGCGACTTTCTGAGTTTGAGGCCACCATGGTCTACAGAGTGAGTTTTGGGAAAGCCAGGGGTAAACAAACAAACTTTGTCTAGAAAACAAAACAAAACAAAACAAAAGAACAACAACAACAAAAAAAAAACAAGAATAAAAACCTACTTGTATCTCTAGGTCTTCCGGTCTCTTTGGACCCTGAATACATATCACACACAAACACACACATGCACCCTCACAAACAGAAAAACACCGTTCAGATTTAAAATACATTATCTGACTCACTAAGAAATAAAACTACATCAGTGTTCCTGGTGCCAGAAAACCTTTAATCATAATACAAATTTAGTTGAACATCAATGATTTTATACAGGAGAGAATCCTGTTTAACTGTATTGAATGTGGGAGACCATTCCTTCAGAAATGTCACCTCATTAAGCACCAGCTGACCCACATTGCTGACCATCCCTATATATGTAACCTGTGTGAGAAAATGTTTAACAGACGATCAAGGCTTCTCAGACACCAGAATGTACTTAGTCAGAAAACTCAGACAGAATTGTCAATCTAAGGAAAATTAGCATATTGCAGGTACAGAATGTAAAGAATATTTAAAGTCTAGAAAATTTGGCAGAGTTATGTTTCATATCATAAAAAAATACAATACAATAATAAGTTGCTTCCCACTGTCTTTCATTATCTGTGTTATCCACACAATTTTTTGTGTATTAGGAATAAAAGAAATGAGTATTTCTTTGACATTTGTATCCATACCTATGTTTTGTTTGACATCTGTGTCCATAGCAATGTTTTCTTAGACACTATCCTCTGGTTTCAGGTACCATGGACTATGATTTAATTCTTCACTTTTCTCAGAAGAGATATAAAATGCTATTAGGGCCCTTGAAGTCAGAAAGAATTAATATTCATGGCATAGTTTCAATGGCTATAATGTTGACTGCCATACAATACCAAAACAAAGATTGAGGTAAATTTATGAACACGATGATAAGACTCTGTCTTCCTTCAGTGTTACCATGGTAGTTGTCACCTCAGTTTCTCCCTTGACATTGTCTATTTTCACGGAAGCTTGGGAAACACAAGAAGACCTGAAAGCCAACACAAACCTAAGAAACTTGTAAGCATTTGAAGTCCACTTACAGATCTCACTGTCCATAAAAGTTATCCATCTCTGTGGAAGTAAAAGAGAGCAGTAAAGTGACTTTGATTATTTTGGCTTTTATTACACACACTGGAATTTTTAAATGATTGCATACCACTCCTGTGCCTAAAGGGATGTACAATTTGTGATTTCATAATTTTAAATGAGTATAGCAGTTTTCTCTATAGAAAAGTTTGAGCATTTAATTTATTGATAAGGTCAGTGAATGAGAGCTTATGTACCCTCTCCAACATGGTATGCATCTGATACTCGAAGGTCTCATCCACTAGTAGTCTGGCAGAGAAACACATGTGACTTATACTTTTGGTCCCAATTAGAAGCAGGGTAGATTGAATCCTAGGTTTATGTTGAAATAATAACTGCTTGGCCAGGAGGATTCTTCTTATGATGGCCATGGAGTCAGAGAAGTGAATCCTGGCTTGTGAGTTCATGATAGACAAATTATATTGTGCTAGCTACTTTAAGCAATATGGTAGGTTCACACACCAAGACACACAGACACAGACACACACACCAATACGAATTCACTCTAGAATCACAGAGAATAAAATTCTCCTTAATAATAATTGTTGAGATGAGTTTTCTCTAACACCAGAAAATAATCTGTCCTGGAGCTGATTTTTTAAATTAGTTAATCAATCAACATCCCAAACCTAGTATTCCTTCTCTTCTCTGCTCCCTGACTTCTCCTCCACTCCTGCTACCCCAATCTACTCTTCCTCGATTTTTCTTCGGAAAAGAGATCTTCCATGATAACTCCTAGTTTTGTCTATTGTAGTTGCACATCCACTCATATTGATGACAGACAAGGCCTGGCAGAATTTCATCCCATTGGCTCTTGAAATAGAGCTAAGTGGAAGACAGGCTATGTGAACAAATCTTAACAAAAATTTACCCTCATTAACCATAAACTCTTTTTTATTTCTCTTTTTTTTTAATTAGGTATTTTCCTCATTTACATTTCCAATACTATCCCAAAAGACGCCCATACCCATCCCCCCACTCCCCTACCCACGCACTCCCCCTATTTGGCCCTGGCGTTCCCCTTTACTGGAGCATATAAAGTTTGCAAGTCCAAAGGGCCTCTCTTTCCAGTGATGGCTCACTAGTCCATCTTTTGATACATATGCAACTAGAGTCAAGAGCTCTGGGGTACTTATTAGTTCATATTGTTATTCCATCTATAGGGTTGCAGATCCCTTTAGCTCCTTGGGTACTTTCTCTAGCTCCTGCATTCGGGGCCGTTTGACCCATTCCATTAGGTAACTGTGAGCATCCACTTCTGTGTTTGCTAGGCCTCGGCATAGTCTCACAAGAGTCAGCTATATCTGTGTCCTTTCAGCAAAATCGTGCTAGTGTATGCAATGGTGTCAGCGTTTGGAAGCTGATTATGAGATGTATCCCTGGATATGGCAATCACTAGATGCTCCATCTTTTCGTCACAGCTCCAAATTTTGTCTCTGTAACTCCTTCCATGGGTGTTTTGTTAACTATATTACAAGTACAGCTTTACATTTTTCTCTTTAATATTTTTAAATTTTCTACATCTTCCAGGCCTGGTGGACAAAGTGCTCTTTTAATCAAATTGTACAAATTCATACCAATATTGTCCAGGGAAGTTTCTTGGTAAGCCCTTTAGAGCATCAGTTTCTTGCTTACAGCTGTTCCTTCATCGTGAGGAATAAAGTATAAACAGAGTACATAGCCACAGTTTCTGTCATCGATGAGGACTTGGTCTGTGAAAGATACTATGCAGATTCTTAGCCTCTGAACTTGGCAATGGTTTACAGATGCTGATGTGAGCAAAATGAGGAACTAAAGGACAACTTTGTTAGGTCTCAGTTCTGCTTGTGCACACTGTTACCAGATAATAATATGGGTAATGAGATCTAGTTTTTTAGTGCAGAGTCATTTGTCCCTGGTGAATATGAAAAGTTTTATACATTTCTTGAATATCACCTACTGAAATTTAATAAATTTTAAATTTAAATTATTTAATTACAACAAAAAGAAAAACAACAGAAATTTAATAATAATAATAATAATAATAATAATAATAATAATAATAATAATAATAATAATAATAATACAGTGAGACTGATGAGCCTGCAGTGACAGGACTTTAGCGTCTATGATAGAATTTGAGTCAGGCATTGTGTACTCACACATTAACTATGAGGATTTTGCTTAATTTTGTGTTCATAGAACTGGAATATCTCATGGATCTTTTCCCCCTCTTAAATTCTGAGCATGTGAAGAAAAGTGATGTTTCTCTTTCTTATAAAATTAAGCAGATTCCATAAAAGCTTATCTTCTCCCACTTCTAAATAAGCATTTTCATTTAATTTATTGCCATGTTGTATGCTTTAACTGTTTGGTAGTTGTCTGTTAATTTTTGGTTGATCTTACATATAAAGCAAGTTTGATAAAAATTTGGTATGGAATTTTATGCATTTTATAATTGTAAAAATATTATGTCCACTCACCTCAAAGTGCTCTGTGGTTATAAATTGGCCTCTCAGTTAGTAATACACAACACAAATTCAATTCCACTTAACCCTTCTGAAAATGAACTTGCATGGTATTGTCTGATTTGAAGCTAATAAATCTATTTAACTAAACCAGAGACATTTGTGTTAGGAAGGAAACTACTACTGTCTGTTTTTTAGAAAATGGAAAAGATACTTCTACAGTAAAAGAAAGAAAGGAGGGCCTGCCTTCAGCAATTGTGGGAAGTCTGTGTTGCATGTGCATTTTTCAGTTCAGCAGCATCTAGGGCACTCAGAATACACAGAGGTTTCTTCATATGTGGTGAGAAAAACCAACTCTACAGGAATCCCAGGCAAGTGCTTCAAGGGAAGTCTTACTCGTGGGAAAGTAGATGTAAAAACTCCCTTCTGCATGGGAGGTTTGTAGGAAACAAACAAGCTCCAAATCCTATTAATGTAGTCTCTCTGAAACTACCAGTAGAAGGTCTGCTTGTTTTTATATGATTTATACATTTTAATGTACTTATATTATGGGTACATGTGTTTGATTAAGTACATATGTGTGTAACTGTGCACAAACCACTGCACATGTGTAGAGATTGCAGGACAGTGTGGAAGAGCCAATCCTCTTCTTCTACCATGTATATTATTTCAGAGATGAAGTTCAGGCACTCGGTCTTGAGTGGCTAGTAACCTTACTTGAGTGGCTAGTGGGCCACCTCATACATTCCTTGAGCTTTAATTCTTTATATCCTCTGAAGATTGCCTGTTCATTCATCATGTCAAAACTCACAGAGACTATGAAGGTGGTCATGCTGCAAACCAGCATGAGTATAGAAAATGAAGCAATCAAAGTTTAAATGAACCATTGATATTTCTTATCATCCTATCACTCCCATAGGTCGATGTGGTTAAAACTCTCACCCAAGGCCTTCTAATATCAGTTGCATTGAACTAAAAGTGTCTGTAGCAGTATCTGTATGCACAGCGCCTGCAAGGTCTGAGATAGAAAGAGCCCAAGCAATGAGAGGGAAGGGCGTGCATGCCACTATCTTTATCTCAGAAGTTATTTCTAGTTTGTAGCTTGGAAAGGAAAACATTCAAATTTCCACTAGGGTATCACTGGGTATGCAAACCATGCTTAAATCTAAGTCTCTAGTTCAGCATTGCCTGGCAAATGAAAATCGAACTGGATAACAGTCTTGGAGGTCCTTTATATAATAAGGTATTGGCAGGGTTCTTTAAAGAATACCTTAAGGGTCCTTTGTTTATATATTATGTTTTGCAGTTTTTTGTTTTTGTTTTTATGGGATTTCTGAGTGTTTGTGAACATATATGTCTCTGTGTCTACATGTATATTTCTTGTGCTTTTTCTTTGCCTCTTTTTTTTATGTTTGCTTTGTTCTGTTCTGGTTCATTTGTTTATTTTGTATCTTAATCTTCATTATTATTGTTCTTAGTATCATTAATAGTATCATTATTATTTAGATGCCTGTTTGTATTTTAATAAAGGGAGAAAGAAAAAGTGTGAATTTGGGTGGGTCGAGAAGTGGAGAGGTTGTAGAAGGATTTGGGGGGACAGTAATCTGAATCTATTGAATGAAAAGCTGTATTTTCAATGAAAAGTGTCTTCCCAGAAATTTTGATCTTACTATTAGTACAAAGGAATCAAAAACTAATTTTTTAAAGAATCATATTGTATACAGAGGACAAAAATGAAAGCTTTTCCAACTGAGAAAAGTTTAATTTTGCAAGTATGGTAAGGACCCTAGAGTTAATAATCAAGAACACAGAACACTACACAAAGCAGAAAAAAAGTACAAAGCACACACAAATATACAGGCAGGAATCAAATTAGTCAATTTATTGACCTTTTTAATGGAGCACAAATCCTCATCCATTCTCCATGCGGACAAAACAGATTTGCTGTTGTCTCCAATGACTTTGAGTAGGAATTCATCCAGTAACCTTTCTCATCTATTTTATTAGAGCTGACTCATCCCTGCCAAGATTCCAGGACAGGAAAAATAGACTCCATCATCCACTTGGGTATGTGTGTTTCCAAGTCCCTTCATATATATTCTTCCTCATGCTTGGTGAACCCCTACATAAAATTATTTTTTTCCTACTTCATAACTGTAATTTCCTACTGTTATAAATCCTAACATACATACCTGAAATAGCAGGTCAATCAACATCCTCCAATCAGACTGCAGGGGGAGTATATCCCTGCAAACAAAGGCTTAAGGTGGCAACTGCTATTTTCATTCTAAAGACATTCTACCATGCATTTTGGATTTAAGTCTGATTTGAAAAATAGGTTTATTAGAAGGGCTAGGAAGGCAGATATTTCAAATATTAGAAGAGATTGGTTTTTATTCTGATAGACGGTCTTAGTCCCTTTGCTGGTCTCTGGTTTTCCATCCTTGCTGTTATTGCAAGCTCCCCTAATTTCCTCAGGCTGTGGGAATAAAAGAGATGAGGAGGATGACCTCCAGCTCCTAATATAGCCTAAAAGCCACGAATTGTGGTGTTACTAGTGATATAATTCTTGTTGAGGCCTTGCTAAATCTGCTGTTGGCAATTCTCCTTTAGGAGATGCACAGTACTGAGAACTGTGCATACTGATTCGTGATGATATGAATATAGTATGGGTACTGCTTCGGTGCAGATATTTACTGTATAATATCATGGGTATTCCGTGTTCTTTGTCTAATATTCACATAACAGTGAGTGCATACCATATGTGTTCTTGTTTTAGGGAGAGATGTTCCACATGTTTCTGTTAAATCCATTTGGTCCATGACTTCTATAAGTTTCACAGTGTCTCTGAGTTGAATGGTAGGGATATAAAGTAGGGAAAGAATTTGTTCAACCCATATTACATGAAAAAATTAAATTAATATATACTTTTTTTAATCCAAAAAGCATGTCTATAGACCCATCTAAAGTAGGGAGATCCTATTTGATGTTTCCTCTTCGTAGGTGACTCTAGATTTTCACAAGTTGGCATAAGATTACTAGCACACTCAGATTAACATAAAAGCATTTTCAGTCATGTCTAAATCCATCACACCAATCGACAGAGATATTCTCTGTACATTCCATGGGCTAAATGTCAGAAACATGTGTGTTTTACAGTGTGTCTCAGCTTTAAAGTGTAAATCCTGAAAGGAGGGCCATGGTCAACCTTCCTACTACCTGCTTCTAGGCCACTACTTGCTGCTCTGTGGCACTACAAAGGCTTCTTTGTTAATCAGGTACCACTGTGCCACAGATATCTTGAAGTGACAGAGTGTACAAGCATCCATGGGGACCTAGATGCTGATGAGAACACTCTTACACCATCTCCTGCCTTCACAACATACTTATTAAGATGGTGAAATATTGGAAAAGTCATGGTAGAACAAATTCTTTAAAGCCCAGTGCTGTTCTCAACAGTCATCTCCTGATTTTCTATATGGACCTCATATGTTACACTTTGAAGTCAACCCACAATCTCATGTTTCTTGTGCAAGTCATTAGAGTGTCAATTAAAGCTAGACTTTGGGAATATATTAATAAATCTGCCTTATCTTCATATTCCCCGCCCTTAATTATGGTAACCTTGCCAAGAATAGATGTCTCACCATTCTCACTGACAGTTTACCTGGAAAATAGCTAGTTTAGAAAAATACATTCTTCTAAGGCTCAAATAGCCTAGTTAATCAGTATATGAGAAGAAGGGCTGACATCACTCAGCACAAAAGCTAAAGAGAGTCTCTTGTTTTGTGGAGAACTGAGAGAACAGCAGGGACAGGGACCTTAATGATAGTGAGGCCAGACCTGGAGGCTGGGTCTAACAGCATCCAAAGGAATACAGGCCAATTTCCCCCAGCTTCCTGGAGGAGCACTATTTCTCTTCAAAATGTGACAGGGATGGCACCCACAAGGGGGAAGAATGCAGTGTGTTCTAGACTTATTTTGAGCCATCAGGGTACTCATCCTCCCACCTTTTCCTTGCTATTACAAATGATCAACCTCAATAGGGGTCATGTAAGCTCTGCTGACACCAGAATTTCTAATTGCAAAACCCTTACAGAAAAGACCAGTTTTCCTCCACTCTAAGGATAAAAAGCAAGGATTGGGCTCATATGGCTAAGCATTTTCTGACTAGCTTTGAGAGAACATCGTGGTCCAAGGCCCAGATTTCAGATTTGGTGATTACTGACAGTTTAAAAAGTAAGTACCTGTAACGTTTGCTCTGTGGTAGTGAAAAATATTGTCCCCAAATGTATAAGGACAAAACGATGAGCATGTAGCCTAAGGAACAACATTTCCCTGATATAACACCAGGCACTTGGCATTCATTCTATACACAGAAATACCCCCCGAGTCTCCGGACCACCCTCCTCAACTGTACATTACAACCATTACAAGTTTTTGTTATAGCCCATAAGATTCAAGTCTTTAAGAAAACACAATCAGACACAAGGCAGAAACAAGAACTCATGTATTGATCAAATTGCATTATCAATAAAAAAATGTCAGCAATGGGTTTACATTGCTTAGTGTCTGCATAAAATTGGTATAAATGGAACTAAAAGTTCTGTAACAGTTCATGAGTACAAGAAAAACAAGATTATAATTTTTTAGTAATAAAGAGAGAAATACTTTCTGTTAAAGTATTCAAAACCCTGTGTAAGGTAGATTTGTCACTCAATGGTAGAATTTGATTTGTAACTTCAAAAGCTGACCCATCAGGCAGGTCCAGTTATTCGAGGGTCTCGAGAGGACTTTCTCCTAAGAAATAAATGGGGGGTAGAGAGAGATGAGGGTATTGTGCGAACAAAGATATGGAAACGTTCTGAATTACATCAGGACCCCAATGTATTAGCCATGACCAAGGTTTAAATGCACAAGCAAAAGGGGAAGTGCCTTTCAGCAGGAGGAATGGGGCAGAAGCAATGCACCTCAGAAGGAGGGATGGGGCCGCAGTGTGTGGGGGGGGAGGAAGTACTTCTCAGCAGGAAGGAAGGGGCAGCGGACATTTTTCTTTTGGCGACTACTGGTGGAAGCAGGAACTTGGCTTTATCAGGGTACATCTTGAGGTCAGGACATCCAGCACTGACTTAGGGTTGGAACAATCTGTAGTTGTTCTCAGAGCAGTGTGTCTGTGGCCTGCTTTTGACCCTCTTTTCTTATCGGGGGGGGGGACCCAATTCAGAGATCAGGACAGTAGTGTTGCAGTAATAGCTCCCAACAAAAAGCATAGATGCACTCCCCACCACCAGAAAAGAAACAAAACAAAACAAAACAAAAACAAACAAAGAAACAAACAAGCAAGCAAAAAAAGCAATAGATACTCCAATGCGCTGTATATGCTTTGTTGTGAGTAAATCCACAAACATGAATGGATAGCAACACAGGAAGGAATTATGCACAGCAAGGCACACACACACACACACACACACACACACACACAAAAGTAAAAAGAAACAGTCCAGTCAAGAAGCTATTGAAGAGAGTCCTTTAAAATTTATAATAAAGAAGATGAAGTGTATTTCTTCACAGTTGATGATTTCTGGTGGAGGGCAAGGAAGATTCATTTTTATAGCTTGTGTTTGATATTTTCTAGGTTCTTCTTTTTATACTCCAAAACACTAGGTAGGGCAGAAATAAGGGTAGAGAGAGGAATTAGAAAATCTCTGAATCTAATTTTTTTCCTAGTGCTTCTTCTTTAACTATGGATATGAAAAAACCACAAGCAACTTGCATAACCAACCACCAAACACCAGACAAAAAGTACTAGCTTTGACACTCAATCTTGTGCAAAGTTAATGCAGCAGGAGTTTTTCACTAATGTATGTTGTTTGTAAATATAGTATTCCACCAAACTTAGTAACTCTGTATTCCATACTTCCTGCATTCAGCTGTTCACTATTTTAATATTAGTCATACCTGTTCCATGCTGTGCCATGTGTTTTGATGCAATTAAGTTTCTTCTGGGGACCTCATATGAAATGCAAATATTGTGTGTAAATCTCCCTTAGTGTTACTTCATAAACATGTTTCATCTATGGAGTAACAGTATTAATGCTTTCTGTTTGAAGCACACTTTCAGTGTTCATAAGTAGATACTCCTCTTTAGTATTTTGTGATACACTAAATATAACATATAGTGTATACTTAGAAGATGAATCCAGTAATGGTTTTTTAAAATGTTGTGTGAGGGCTTTGTGATTTAAAAAAAAAGTGTTCTCAATAGTGTTGGCTGAGATTCTGCAGTCTTGTGTGTGCTCTTTTCTAATGAATCATAATTAACGTTTATGCTGAGACTCCGGGAGGCAGGATTATCAGTAGGAAGAAAGCCATTATATTGGAATCTCTCCTTTTATAAGTATTCCTTGTGTCTGCGTGGCCAATTAAACAGAAACCATGTCTTGGTATACCTGTTGCAATCTGATAGCTTTGTTGTAACCAATCATCCCACCTCTGAGGACTTGAATTAATGTAACTTCCTAAAATGTCCAAGAATTACAAAGACACACACCACGTACATGCACACCACAAATTCTGACTCATTCTCTGATTCTGAATCTTCCTATGACTGTCCTTGTGACTCTGCCTCTCTTTCTTTTTCTGCCTCTACATTCTCTACCTCAGCCTGTATCTGAACCTCTGCCTCTGCACCTTCCTATGCCTTTGATTGTCCCACTGCTACTTATTAGTGCTGAGATAACATACAGGTTAGTTTAGTTTTAGAATTGATCTACTGTGGAATTGGTTTTCTATGAACATTAAGTTGCCTCTCTACCTTGTACTAAAACCATTTGATTGAATTTGAATCTTCAGTATAATGAGAGATGTAACCCAAATTCATAGGGCAACAATTGCTAGGTAACTGTCTGGCATTCAACAGTCACTCCACTGTTCTGAACAAACTGTTTGTAACCAGTAGTTTAAGCACAGGCAGATAGCATAAGTGTAAGTATGCTAGCCTGTCATGATTTCAATGTGATAAAGATCGGGGCCCAAAACTACAAAAGCAGATAATGGTTTCTTTCTGTTTACAAGTCTCAGCTTGTAAATTGCATGACCTAGGAAAGTCAGGTCAGAACTTGATTCAGAGCTTGTAAGTAGAGGCAGAAACTGAAGCAGAGACTATGGAAGAACTCTGGATTACTTTCCTCCAAGTCATAGGGATGCGAGGTCCTAGGGGATGCAAAACAGAAAAGAAAGAAAGAAAAAATAAAAAAAAAATAAGTACCAAACATATCACAATGGTTGACCTACATGCATACTTTAAAGTCTGCTCTTGATAATATGTGTGTTCATTTGGAAATCAAGTTCTACATGGCGATTGGTAAACAGTATACTTTTCATTAATTTTATTGGATGAACATTTTTACCTGAAGGAGTGTATTTGTTGGATGTCAACATTGCTGGACCACATGGAGGTTAGCTTGTATCAGATCCCCTGGAACAGGACTTACATGTGGCTGTGACACACAGGATGATCACTGGGAATTGAATCCCAGTAAAATGCATCCATCCCCTGACACATCTGGGGGCAAAGAAATTGTGTGATTTAATCAGTCCTCAAACTATTATGTGCTCAGGCTACTAGACGAACAAGTAACTAAATCCTGCAAGTGTTTGCCCTAATTTATGCTGCATGCCCCTTTAATGAACAAGAAAAATGACAATGGGGAGATAAACCTGGAGTTTACTGGGAAGTAGATTTCACTGAGATCAAACATGGAAAATATGGTAATAAAGAGTTACTAGTTTTCATAGACACTTTCTCAGGATGGGTAGAAGCCTTCCCCACCAAGTCTGCAACTGCTCAGGTGGTGGCCAAGAAGATCCTTGAAGAGATCCTACCCCGGTTTGGGATCCCCAGGGTAATTTGCTTAGATAATGGGCCTACATTTGTTGCCCAGGTAAGTCAGGACTTAGCCACACAATTGGGGAACAATTGGAAGTTATATTGTGCTTATAGACCCCAGAGCTCAGTATAGGTAGAAGGAATGAACAGGACTCTAAAAGAAACCCTTGCTAAATTAGCTATTGAGACCAGCGGTAAAGACTGGGTGACCCTCCTTCCCTTTGTGCTCCTTAGGGCCCGAAACACACCTGGGTGTTTCGGCCTTACTCCTTATGAAATTCTACATGGGGGACCACCCGCCTTGACCGAGTCTGATGGGATATTGGATTCCAGTGATGACTCTTCCTCACCCTCTTCTCTGTTTACCCATTATAGGCCTTAGAAGTTGTCAGAACACAGATCTGGGACCAGATTAAAGAAGCCTACACACCAGGGACCACTGTAGTACCCCACGGGTTCCAGGTCGGGGACTCAGTTCTGGTCTGAAAACATCGAGCTGGCATGCTTGAGCCCCGGTGGAAGGGACCTTATCTAGTGCTGCTGACCACCCCCAAGGTCGCAAAGGTAGACAGGATCGCTGCCTGGATCCACACATCCCACATAAAAAAAGGCACCCAACCAGGATGAAGACGACCTCGGAGAAAATTGGACAGTGGCCGCCACTGATAATTCTCTTAAACTGTTCCTTCGCTGTACCCAACCTTGGGTAATAATCCTCCCACTCTTATGACCCTGACATGGGAGGTCATCTCTCAAGCTGGAGATACTGTATGGAGTACTTCAAAGGTTCCCCACCCCCCTTATACATGGTGGCCCCCTCTGTTTCCTGAAATCTGTGCCCTGATAGATGGATTAGATGCCTGGGATATCCCTGAATAGTCACATGAAACGGTGCCCCAAGATGAGGTAATCTATCACAAGCGGCCATATCACCAGGGGTTAAGTTCCCAAGGAAAGTACATTGCAGATATAGCAGGCTGTAGTAGTAGGTCTAAACAGAGGAAACTTGGTCAGGAGCCCTTTTATGTCTGTCCCAGGGATAGGGTAAATAAAAAAGAGACTTGCTGGTGTGGGGGAATAGAGGGCATCTTCTGTAGTTAGTAAAGATGTGAAACCACTGGTACCACTCATTGGGACCCTTCCTCTAGCTCTATATTATTATAGTATCCAGATGAAATAAGGGCCATGATTTCTTAAACATCACTTTTACTCAAAAAGCAAAAGAGACAAAAAAGATTGGATAAAGGGAAGACAGTGGGGCCTAACATTTTATGTGACAGGGACAGGCCCTGGATTCACATTTAAGATTCGGCTAAAGATGAAGTGTCCCCCAAACCAGGCAGTAGGACCTAACCCCTTTCTTGTTAAAAAACTTCCAATGCCCCTTCCCAGACCTACCTTTCCCGGACCTACCCTAGTTGGTCCAGCTATTCCGACAGAAGTCTATACCCCTTCCTCAGACATGAAACTTACATTGCCCCTACTCCCCCAGATTCTGAAAACTGTCTGTTTATTCTGGTACAGGGGGCTTTTTGGTACTCAATTGTACCAATCCCAACATCACTAAGTCTTGTTGGCTGTGTTATGACTCCAATCCCCCATGTTATGAGGGAGTTGCTCAAGTCAGGACATACAATAAGGCTGAGGACAATTCTCAGTGTCCTTGGGGAGAAAACAGAAAAATAACATTAGCAGCAGTCTCGGAAATGGACTTTGCCTGGAACAAGTCCCACATGACAAACGGTACCTCTGTAATCAGACTCATCATCTCCAGTCTTCCAATAATAGAGGTCAGTACTTAGTCCCTCCCTTAGACACAGTATGGGCTTGCAACACTGGACTCACTCCCTGTGTATTTACTTCTGTTTTTAATACTTCTAAAGATTATTGTCGTTTAGTTCAGAGTGTTCCGAGGCTTCTGTGTCATGATGACAGTTTTTTTTTTGTCAATGGATTCAACCACTGGACCCGGTATAAAAGGGAACCCATTACCATGACCTTAGCAGTCCTTTTGGGTCTAGGAACAGCAGCTGGGGTCGGCACAGGCACAAATGCCTTGATACAGAACCCCAACTATTTTCATGAATTGCACAATCGCTATGGATGCAGACCTAGGAGTAATAGAGCAGTCCATCACCAAACTTGAAGAATCTTTGACCTCACTATCAGAGGTAGTGCTACAGAACAGGAGGGGGCTAGATCTACTTTTTCTCAAAGAAGTTGGACTCTGTGCCGCACTAAAAGAAGAGTGCTGTTTTTATGTAGACCATTCTGGTCTTATCAGGGACTCCATGGCTAAGCTCAGAGAAAGGTTAGAAAAATGAAGCAAAGAAAGAGAAGCATATTAAGGATGGTATGAAAATTGGTTTAACAGGTCTCCCTGTGTTACAACACTGATATCTACCCTGGCAGGCCCTCTGATTATTTTTTCCTCCTGCTTTCTTTTGGGCCATGTATTTTAAATAAGCTGGTTGCTTTTGTTAAAGATAAAATAAACACCATACAAATCATGGTCCTCAGACAGCAATATCAGACTCTTCAACAAGAAGAAAGGTCGTTCTAAAATTAGAGCTATCCACTAAAAGAAGTGGGAAATGAACAGCAAAAACTTATAATTTTGGGTCTTATAGCATTGTGGTATCTAAGTTCAAGAAATTCAGGGCTGAAGAATAGACCCAGGTGGGTCCAGGCACAGCCAAACCCACCCTGTAGCTAAGAATGTCCAGCAATAAAAGATAAAAAAGAGAATGCAGGAACTAGCCACTGCTATCAGGACGGACCATATAGCCACGTGCAGGATGGCGCCCCCCCCCAGGCAGCTACTTCCTATAGCTTCCCATAAATCATACATTGACCAGGTATCCTGCTGACCTCGAGAAGTCCCAAGCCTTTGTGTCTTTCTACATCTTAGCAGGCACATATTACACTGTTAATTTGTAATCATCCCACAGCCATTTAAATAAGCCAATTATGTGTAATGGCACGGATTCTTTTGGCTCCCCTGTTTTTGGTTTGTGGTTTTAGCCTTTATAAGCCTGTAAAAAGTTTGGGCTGGGGTTGATCTCCCCTGCCCCCTGGGCAGTGCATGAGTTTCATCCCCAGCATGATGGCTTGAGTGATCCTTTGTTGCTTGTGTGTTTGTGTGCCATTAAAGCCTTGTATAGTTACAACGAGTTCGGGCTCAGTTTCCTATCGGGTGCGCGCTTCCCTGAGAAGGGACTCCCCGTGGGGGTCGTTCAGTAGGTTTTCTGAATAAGTTTGTCTTACATGGCAAAAAAAAAGTTATTATATTCATTTCCTTCCGTCTTGGTGTTTAAGGCATATATAATGCAATTGAAGACTGCACATTCGGATTATTAACAGTTTCATACAAGGTTCCAAATTTAACATACCATGAAATGAGGCAGCGTACAATATATATTCCAATCATGAATAAGCAAATGAATGTAGGGAAATAGTTTTCAGGTACTAAGATACATAGCTATTAAGACATGATTATAACAATTTAGATCAGAGGATATTAGCCTAACCCCTATGACTTAAATTTCCCCTTGGATGTATACTCAGAGCTCTGTGTCCTGTCTGTTGCTGATTGGAACAATGCTTTTTTTTTCAGTAGCTTCCTGCATGAATTTAACATGGTCATACACTATAGAACGTCTTAGCAGGAGTTAACTTTATGTGGCTCTAGGAATCTGTTACCTGTAGAGAAGGGCATCTCTGTTAAGAATGATCAGTGACCATTGTACCTCATTGTTTCTACAGAGGATCCTAAAGGGTGCATAACCTGCTGTGAAAAAGATCTAGGCCCTCTAATCCATGACACAAGCCTATTTTCCATTTGTTCAGTTATGTCAGATTTTGTACTAATATATTCAGGCAAAGTAATTACTGCTATATATTTGTTTTATCCAAGATTTTAATACTATTGGTTGCTATTTTCCATTTAATCCTAGAGCTGATGAACCAAGTAAAGAACACTGGGAAATCGCCTAGATAAAAGAGATAAAGTGTGTGATGGTTACACCTTGTAATCGCAATGACTCTTTGAATTAAGAGGCCTTCAAAAAAATGAAATAGAAACTTGAGTTTCTCAGTATCGTGAGTCACTCTGGTAGGAGGTCTCTTTAGCCTGAGGATACAAGAGAAGACTCTAACCAACATCATTGACAGTCTTGACCTTAGGTCATCATGATATCCCTTTCTATGATCCCAAGTGGATTACAAGATAATAAGTAGATCCACCAAAGGCAATAAAGTAAAGACAGCACTAATCACTGAGTCCTAGGCATCCTAAATGCTAGGCAGTCACTCTGTCAACTGAGCTATGTACAGACTCTGTTCCCAATATTCACAGATTTAAGTTTTTTCCAATGAAGCCTAGAAGCTGCTTTCAAAGGAATATATGTTCTATGACTATGTCCTAGCACAGTCTGCTGGAAATGGCACCTCAGTTTCTGGTCAGTACTAGGAGAGCAACAGCAGGGAGGTAAAAGCTATTCACTATTGCGTCCTGCTCAACCAGCAAGAAAGATGCAAAAAACTAGAATCTTCCACGGCAAGAGCTTTATTGTTGCTTCTCAGGAAGATCCCGAACCGGGAAAATGGCACTGCTTTTATAACCTGCAGCGTGACGTTTCAGCACCTGATATGGCATGACAGCTCCTGATTCGTTGCTTGCTCTTCACCCGACTATTTCACCCCGAGAATGGGAGTGACTAGGAGTGAATTCACTCTCGCACCTTCGTACAAGGCTTCTTTACTAGTTAGCCACAGCGGAGGCCCGCGCCATCTTATAATGTCGATTGCTCGTGGCACACACGGCTCTCCTCAGAGATTACTGGTGGCACGCATGCTATTGCTCGCAGCACATACCTGCTCTCCACATCTTCCCATTTTTATTTTATTAAAACTTGAGGCTGGTCTAGGCCTGTGTAACTTTGCCCATCCGCTGTAGCTCCTGTCTTAGGTCATTCCTCCAATGTCACAGCCTTTCCTGTCATAGGGTAACCCTATCACCACCGGGCCCCGTGTCTTAGGTTGATCTGTGCATGAGGAAAGTTGCCCATCACTGGAGACCACAGTGCTATGTGACATTAACTACTAAATGAACTAGGGCGAACTCTATAAAAGAGGCCAGCCACCAATGTCAATTAATTTTTGCGCATAGATAACCAGATTTCCGGGAAGGCCCCTTGCTCGATGGCAGCAAGTGCTTGAGTTATCACAACCTTGTCACATGTTTGTTGGGTTCTGAGCTTGCAAACCAACCAGAGCATGACCACAAGTCCACGACCACAAGTCCACAGCAGGTGGCAACGCCAAATAAACCTACCCCCACCCATTCCTTAAAATAAGAAAAGGCAGATGAAATCCAGGAGGAGAGGCCCTCTGTCAATGACAGGTCCACTCGTGTTGAGTTGATCTTTAGAACGGCCGCTCTAAGGACCTCAAGGGTCTCATCGAATCTTTCAGACCAGTTTCCTTCCAGATATAAAGAAAGCTGTCTAGACAGATTAGCTGCATAAGTAAAATTTTCATATTGGACACTGGTAATGCACAGAGCTTGCAGTTTTCTTTCACAACCCAACTGGGCCATCTGGTATAGAACACCTATCTGTTCCTCCACCAGGTTAAGTCGCTGATTCAAAGTCATCAGCCCTCCCTTTAACTTGGTACTAGCAGAAGTTTGGACAGTGATGGCATCAGCCAGATCTGCTGAAAGCTGATTTAATTTTGTGTCTGATTGAACCGCACTAACCATAGCATACCCTGCAGCTGTAGCAGCAGCTGCACTGGCTGAAATTGCTATGATCACGGCAGCAGTAACGCCAAAATCTCTCTTTTGTTGAAACATAGATAAGGTGGAGGGTGTATCCACCAGAACAGGGATCCAATGTGGGATCCATGCCACCATGGCACGGGTGTTCTTTGTTACATCCCAACATTGAGAAATCCAACAAGAATCATGGGAACAGACTTAAAATGAATCATTTGAAAGAATAAACAAAAAAGGGGGGTAAACACAGACTGGGGTAGATGGATAATTAATCTGGTTTACCAAAATTTTATTGAACCCAGTGATCTCTACACTGGTATTACTATATCTATAAGAGTCCTGGGAGGCATCATGTATTCCCCAATACTGAACAAATCTTGAGATGCCAGTAAAAGAAGCTTTTCCAACTGCTCCTCCCTGGATAAAGATCAAAGGATTGAGTTCTGTACAACTGCCATTGTCTCCACAAAGCACCCACTTGTGAAAGGGATGCATTCTAATGTCCTGTATGAAAAGTCCCTTTTTCATAACAAATTCCTTCTCTGGGTTATCTATCATGTTGGGAGAAAAGGAAAAGGTTTTACTCTGATCTGCCCAATGAGTGATGGAGGATTGACAATCAGACCAAAGCAGGATCAGCCCTTCATCTTCCAAACTACAATGAGGGGCTATTTTTGGTTGGTGTGGACGTTTTTTGTCTGAAAAGTTAGGTGGTAGAAATGTACCATTAACCCAATTTACCTCGTGCCAAAAGGTCCGATTTGTAAAGGTTATCTCTACATTGGAAGTATCTTGGGTTGTGCTCACGCAACCTCCTCAATGCTCATTAAACTTCCCCAAAACTCGGGCTGTGAGGTAGATACAATTTCCTGGTCCATTAATTTGAAAACATAAAGAACCCTGTTCTAGTAAAGAGCGATTTTCTCCTAATGATGCTCGGGTGGGATCATAGGGTAAATATGGCAAATCCACTGTTTTATCAGTAGTAAAGAATTTTGGAAAAACTATAGCATCATGGCGAACTGGCATTGGTTTAGGGAAAGTCGAGAGAATAGCCCATCTCTGCTCGCCCATTATACTAGGAACTTGAGACAAGTTCAGCATTGTCAGGATCAGGAACAGTCCTCGGGAGGTCAGCATCTTCTGCACCATCCTTGATGAATATCCTGGGGGTGAGTCATTCCGGCAGCCAAAATGGGTTGTCTTCACTCTGTGAAAAAACACAAACAGCTCCCCAGGATCTGATTAAGATAGGATCTGGGCCTTTCCACTGACCAGTTAAAACATCCTTCCCTTTGACCATTTCTTTTGGTCTATCAGGTTCTGAGCAATGTCGCTCAGCTGCAGAGTGTCCCTGCTCGTTGAGATTAAAAAAATTAAGTGTAAAGAGTGCCATAGTTACCGCTACTATTGGCACTGAGGGCAGAGTCTCATCAACTCCCCCTTTCTGTTTTATAAGATAAGATTTGAGTTTGTGGTGGGCACGTTCCTCAATGCCTTGATCTTGAGCATTATAAGGAAGGCCAGTCAAATGAGTGACATCCATTTGATGACAAAATTGTTGAAATTAAGTAGAATTATATGCTGGCCCATTATCCGTTTTTAGAATTGTGGGCTTGCCCCACGCACTCCATGCTTCTAGGTAGTGCTGTATAACATGAGAGGCTTTTTCACCTGTTAAAGGTGTGGCAAACATTACACCAGAGCAGGTGTCAATAAAAACATGTAAGTACTAATTTCTCCCAAAAGAGGAAATATGAGTTTCATCCATTTGCCAGACCTGTAATGTCCTGACGCCACGAGGGTTTACCCCTACATGAGGAGTAGGTAAAAATTGACAACAGTTTTGACATTGGGTGACAATGTCACGAGCTTCTTTCCTTGTTAAAGTGAAACGGCGGTGTAATGTCTCAGCTGTCACATGAAAGCATTCATGAAATTCTCTTGCAGCCTCTGCTTGTGAGGACAGAGCAGCAACCACGATTCTAGTGGCTTTGTCTGCTAAGTCATTTCCATGAGACATGAGGCCAGGAAGGCCAGAATGAGGTATAGCAAGAGTAATATAGACACAATGTCTTCTGTATAACAAGGTTGACTGAATCTTTTGAAAAATGTGAGCAAGGTTACTAGATGGTTTAATTAAGCCTGCAACTTCAAGCATATTAACTGCATTAAACACATATAACGAATCAGATACAATATTGAGCGGTCCCGGGAAAGTTTCAAGGACTTCTAGAAATACCAAACACTCTACACATGGAGTGATGAATCATTATATTGTTTAGATGTTACTTGGCCATTTACTACATATGCACCTATACCAGATTTGGATCCATCTGTATACACTACTACCCCATCCGGAAGTGGGTGTTTGACTGTTATTATTGGAAACACTATAGCTTGGCTTAAGGCAAATTGTAAAATTGTATGTTTTGGATAATGGTTATCAATTTGTCCTGAATAGGAGGCAACCAAGACTGCCCAATCGTTGGTTGTTGCTGCCAGGGTTTGAACTTGAGCAGAAGTATAAGGTACACTTACTATATAAGGTTCTTACCCGAAATAAGTAATGGCTGCTTTTATCCCCCTAAGTGCAAGTTGAGCAACTGCATTAGGATACCACTCAATGATTTTTGCAGGGGAAGCTTTAGGATGGACCCACAACAAGGGCCCATTTTGCCATAAGACAACTATTGGTAACTGTACAGTTTTTAATATGCACAATTCAAATGACTTTGACTCGTCAATGCGTTGTAATTGAGCATCATGTAGGGCCTTTTCTACAATTTGTAATGCTTGACATGCAGCTGGGTTAAGTGCTCTGTGGGAGGAGATATGGGTATCTCCCTCTAATATGTCAAATAATGGATTTAATTCTGCTGATGGAATTTTCAAAAATGGTCTCAGCCAATTAATATATCCTAAAAATTTTTGAAAATCATTCAAGGTATGTAGTTGATCATTTGTGAATCTCTAATTTTTGAGGAACAATTTTGTCAGGATAAATGAGTGACCCTAGGAAGGCTCCCATTCGAGCAACTTGTACCTTTTCGGTGGCCACCTGCAATCCCCATTGCCCTAACGTTTTTATTAATATAGGGTATGCATCTTGCAATAACTGTGAATTTTTATGGCAAATCAAAATGTCATCCATATAAATTATCACCTGTAATGATGGAAAATGTTCTCTAACTGACTTAAGTGCCAAATGTACATACAGTTGACACATGGTGGGGCTATTCGCCATCCCCTGAGGTAGGACCTTCCATTGGTATCTTTGATCCGGCTCTAAGTGATTAATGGCTGGGACGGTAAACGCAAAACTTTGCCTATCTTGAGGGCATAAAGGTATAGAGAAAAAGCAATCTTTAATGTCTATGATTATAATTTCCCAATTTTTGGGTAAGGCAGAAAGTAATGGTAGCCCTTGCTGAACTGGTCCAAACAGACGCATTTGTGCATTAATTGCTCTAAGATCATGTAATAAGCACGATTTGCCAGCTTTTTTCTTAATTACGAAAATAGGTGTATTCCAGGGTGAGGTAGAAGGCTCTAAATGACCCAAGTGTAGCTGTTCAGAAATTAGTTTTGTGGCTGCTTCTAATTTTTCAGAGGAGAGAGGCCATTAAGGAACCCATACAACTTCCTCTTTAAGCCATGGTATGAGCATGGAACCCTCAACAGCTGTCTCTAGAAAAAACCCAAACCTTGTCTCCCATTATTACCTTTTTGAGGGATAGGTTCAAGTTTACCCTGCTTTCCTTTTCCTAATCCCCTTCCTTCTTTATAGCCCATTTTCTTAATCATTCGAACAGCTTGTGGCGAGCATTCATTAGTTAAGGTCAGTCCTAGTGCCTGTAAGATGTCTCTCCCCCAGAGATTTACTGGGAGTGGTAAGACATAAGGAGTGAATCGTCCCATTTGACCTTCAGGCGCTGTCCAGCTCAAAGAACGGGAACTAATAGTGGGACAGGACTGATAACCTAAACCTTGCAAAGAATGTGATGACTGAATAACTGGCCAAGTTTTCGGCCACCAGTGAGAAGAAATAATACTTTTGTCTGCTGCTGTGTCTAAAATCCCCTTAAATTGTTTCCCTTCTATAACTAACTCTAAAGAAGGCCTGGAATCTAAAGGCATTATTAAATAAGCCGAATCATTTCCAGTAGAACCAATCCCTCTGGCAGCTTGAGGGACACCAGAAGAGGGAAAACAGCCATGTAGGCTTGGCAGAATTACTAACTGAGCTATTCTATCTCTTTGTGAAATAGAAAAGACACCCTGAGGACAGGAACAGAGAACTTGAAGTCCCCCTTCATAATCTTGATCTACAACTCCAGGGTGAACAATAAGACCTTGTAGTGTAAGGGAAGCCCTGCCCAATATTAGGCCGACACTCCCAGATGGCAGAGGTCCTTTATAGTCAGTAGGAATAGGCTGCACTCCCATTTGAGGGATCAGCATGAATTGGGTGGTGGTACGGAGGTCCAATCCAGCTGAGCCTTCTGTTGCCCTGAGGACTGTGGGGTCCACCTTTCGCCTGTAGAGGTCCCGTATGATTTTGGGCCCTGAGACCTGAGGGCCCTGTCCTGGTTTTTTGAAATGCTGTCATTATCTACTGCTTGAGGGAATCCTGGCACAGGAGCCTGCCTCGAATGTCCCTGATTGAACAACAAGCGCTAGTCCAATGATATCCTTTTCCACACTTAGTGCACAATCCTGGTGCTCTCCTTTTGACAAGGGCTCTACAGTCCATTTTTAAGTGTCCCAGTTTGCCACAATTATAGCAAAGTTTGAGGTCAGCCATGTCAGGGCATTTTTGCACTTGTAGAATGGCAGCTGCTAAACCAACATTAGTGAGTGGCCCTCCAAGTTCACGGCAAACCTTCGACCAGTCCTGCAGTCCCTTGCTTTTTCTAGGTGTAATAGCCGCCCTGCATTCCTGGGCGGCCTGTTCATATATCAACTGTTCAATTAAAGGCATAGATGCTTCTGTATTTCCAAATAGTCTCCCTGCTGCCTCTGTCATTCTAGCCACAAAATCTGAGTACGACTCCTGGGAGCCCTGAGTGATCTTGGTCAAATGCCCACTTGCCTCTCCCTTCTTAGATAGTGCCTACCATGCCTTAACAGCGGCAGCTGAGATCTGGGCGTAAGCTCCCCAATGATAATCTGTTTGGTTAGCAGCATGCTGTCCCTGACCTGTAAGCAATTCAAACGTCCATGTCCTTTGGTCTCCTTCCATGGTGGCATTGGCCCTTGCCTGCGTCTGACAGGAGTCCTGCCACTAAGCTTTCCATTCAAGATACATCCCCATACTGGGGGCTGCAGCTTTAACTACAGTCTACCAATCACCAGGAGTCATAGCGTGAGTCGCAAGCCTTTCAACTTGTGCTACAGTGAAATTAGTGCTGACTCCATAATTCGGACTGCTTCTGCAAGCTCCTTAATCTGTATATATTCTACTGGAGCGTGAACACGCCCTCCCTCAGCTCTTTCAAAAACTGGAAATGCCTGTTGTATCTTCCTCTGTTCCTCTTTTGGAATAAATAAGTCTGAATGATACCTCTGCACATAAGGCAGAGGTGCACTAGAACCCTGAAGTTGCAGATCCGAAGACCGCGCAAAGATTTGACATTTGACTCTAGCTGCTTTCATGTTATTCTGTAACTGATTAACTTGTCTTTCATCTGACTGGTATCTCTCTCCCTCACAGCCTGTCGCTTTCTTCTCTAAGTCTGTTTCCTCATGGGAGCTAAGTTCCTTATCTGATTCTGAGCTACTGACACCTAGCTGCTTAAACTCATCTAGTGGCGGGTAGAGGCTTCTTTCCTTATGTGCCTCTCCAGCTCGATCTCCCTTCTTCTCTCCCTTTCCATCCCTTTTTCTAATCTCTCCCCAGGTATTTTTCCCTGACATTCTCTTTTCCTCAGTCTCAAGGCCCGTGGAAAGGCCTAAATTCTTCAGTGCACTTTGTTTCCTCTCTATTTTTACTCTCTCTCCCCGCTCTACCTCTGATAGACTTTCTTGAATTTCGTCCAGAACTTTCTGACCTGCTTCTACCTGCGTGACGTTTCAGCACCTGATATGGCATGACAGCTCTTGATTCATTGCTTGCCCATCACCCTACTATTACACCCTGAGAATGGGAGTGACTAGGAGTGAATTCACTCTCGCACCTGTTTACAAAGCTTGTTTACTAGTTAGGCACAGCAGAGGCCCGCACCATCTTATAATGGCGATTGCTCACGGCACACATGGCTCTTCTCAGAGATTACTGGCCGCATGCAGGCGATTGCTCGCAGCACATACCGGCTCTCCACAATTCACCACGATATCTGCAGTCCCTTCTCTGAATAGTCTGTTGTAACCTGGAGAGTTCTGGTCATCCACTCTGATACCACTACTGTTGTAGCAACTTGAACTTCTCTTAAACCATTCAGTCCCTTTCTATAGAGATGATTCATCTCTGAAGCATCTACCTGGGAGAGAGAATGAGGAGCATAGAGATCAGAGAGAGGCAGAAGTAATCTAGACTTCAAGCTGAGAAAAGAAAAAGTGGTCCTGGGGAAAATACAGTGATTTCTGGGCAGAGAATATGGAGCATCCCAGTAAAGGTAGATCTGATCTGAACTGTTTATCTTGAAGGCAGACTTGGGCATTGTATGAAGCTCTCTTGTAAGGTCTCATACACAAAATTTTGCTCAATGTCTGACTCAGAAGTAATATTTCAGCGTTATCTAGTATTCATGCTAGAAAAAACTGGAGAAAAGAAATCAGGATTTTTGTGGGCCAAGGTCCATGACATAAGGCTTCAGATATCTAAATTGGCAAGCCAAGAGAAACCTTTACACAGACACCTAGAGTCTTGTGGCAATGAGCCAAGATCAAATTCACCATAACTATCCATATTTTAGCATTCCTTGTGCTATTATAATAAAGGACACAGCCTGAGTTCATATAAATCATTAGGTCTGCTTTTATTGGGTTCTAACTTCCTGAGGCCAGGCTCTAAAGCAGGACAAATCTTTCCTCTGATCAGCAGAAGACATAACATGACCTAGTCATGTCGGGCACACATGCAGAGCTTAGAGAATGAGAACCCTGAAGGGGCATAGAACCTCAAACTATCAAAAAATAAATTGACTTCTGTTTGGTATTTGCCTGTCAGAGAGAGAAGCACTTAAGGCATGGTCATCTCTGCCTTTCATTGTTTCAGGACTCAACACTCTGCAACTTTGTTTCAATACCTTCTTTCTGTTAGCCATTAGCTTGCCTTTAGCCTCCTAGACTCAGTGTTGCTGAGTGTGAAACAGATTATACACCTGACAGCCTCAGGAGCATGTAGATGTGTAATTCACACACAAGTACCAATTCAAATGTGTTGTGTCTGGCCAGCAGCTCACATGTCTGGGTTCTAATCTGGAAAGGAATCTTAGGAACCTGGAAGAGAACAGGTAGCTAGGCAGAGAAGAGAAAGATGTAGCTAAGGCAAAATTCTGAACAAAGCTCAATTTTACTATTTCTGAAACTCATTTATGAAGCAGGGGTAGGGACCTGATTCTCGCCAAATCATCTTGGAGTAAAGTTGCAGGTGAACACGTGATGGGTCCAGAAATGCTAGTTGGAAAGCAGCAGCAGTGGGAGTGGCAGGGTTATAGAGCTGCAAGCTCTGCTGAGATGCTCTCTAATACTGAAACCTGAGCAGATCAGCTGAAAATGAAAGGAAGCTTGTTCATGTGTAAGACTAAAAATAAGGGTTCTGGGCATGGAGGAACAACACTTGGGAAATATCAATCTGACATATAAGGACAAACAGAAATAGACTAGCAACAACCAGTCCCAGAGAATAGAGGGAGATAGCTTAGGGAGGTTAGTCAAGCACCATTTGCTCTTTGGAATGCCTAACTGCTCATCCATCCAATTTTGCTTGTAACCATCTCCTTTCTAATCTACCAGAATTATTTGGGATGGTATTTTTGATTAGTTCCTAGATTCAGTTTATGAGTCTTTTATTGAGGATTTTTCATCAATGTTCAGAAGATAACTTGGTCTGAAATAATTTTCTTTTCTTTTTTTATTATTTAAATAATTTTAAAACTTCAGATTTCATTCCTATCCTAGTCTGACACCAAACTGTTCTCCATCATCACTTACCTCCTTCCTCTGTTCCCCTTCTCCCTCATGTGTAGGAAGATGTCCTCACAACTACTCTCAATCCACCACACCTCCCTATTCTCTGTGGCCTCAAGTCTCTCAAGAATTAGTTGCATCTTCTCTCATTAAGTACAGGCCAGATTGTCTGTATGTAATCTGATGTATATGTGTCCTGGCCTCCTATCACATCAGGTGATATATGCTGCCTGGTTGGTTGTTCAGTGTCTGAGAGGTATCTGTTATCGTGGGTAATTGAGACTTATGATCTTTTTACAGGTTTCTCTTCAGTTTCTTCCAACCTTTTCCTAATTCAACTGCAGGGATCCCCAACTTCTGTCTATTCGTCAGCTAGTATCTGCATCTGACTCTTTCAGGTAATTGGTAAGTCTCTCAGCAAACAGCCTTGCTAGGCTCCTTTTGGCATACACACCACAGCGTCAATAGAGAATGTCATGATTCCCAGCCTCACTGTGCACTGGATCCCAATATGGGCCTGTCAATGGACCTCCTTCTTTCATTATCTTCTCCATTTTTTCCCTTCAAACAGGAACAATTCTTGGTCAGATTTTTGACTGTGAGTTGGCAACTGCGTCTCACCATTTCATGTCCTGTCCATCCACCGGAAGTGGGAACTACAAGTTCCCTCTCCATACTGTAGAGCATAGGAAGGTCCCTCCCTTTGAGTTTTGAGAGTCTCTTACATCCCAGATCTACTGTGCATTCTGGGGGTCCTCCCACCTTCTACCTCCTGAGAATGCCTGTTTCAATTAGTTCTGCTGACTATCAGAGATTCAGTGACATTCTTTGCCCAATATCTGATCATGTTCCCAATTTCGCCTCTCTATCTCCTCCCTCCCTTTTGTCCCCTGCTCTGTGAGTGCTTTCTTTTGCTCCCAATCGGGTTTGAAACATCCTCACTTGGGCCCTTCGTATTGTTAAACTTCTTGAGTCTTGTGGGTTGCATCCAGAGTATTCAGTACTTTTTTGAATAATATGAACTTTTAGTGAGTACAAACCATGAATGTCCTTTTGAATCTGGCTTACCTCACTCTCGATGATATTTTCTATTTCCATGGTTTTTTTAGCAACATTCATGATACGTTCATTTTTAATAGCAGAGTAGTAGTCCATTGTGTAAATGGAACACATTTTCTGTATATACTCTTTCATTGTGGGACATCTAGGTTGTTTGCACTGTCTTGTTATTATAAATAAGACTTCTATGAACATAATAGACCACATACCCTTGTGGCATAGTGGGGTATCTTTTGGGTATATGACCAAGAGTGGTTTTCTGGGTTTTCAGGTAGATATATTTCCAATTATCTTGGAACCTCCAGATGGATTTCCAGAGTGGATCTACCACTTTGAAATCCAAACAACATTATGGAGAAGTGTTTTTCTTTCTCTACTCCTTTCCATCTGATGAATTTTTGATCTTGGGCATTCTGATTAGTGTACTGTGAAATATGTATGAAAAAAATATTTATGTCTCTCAAGAAAGATATGGAAGAAGACTTGAGAAAACACAGAGATCTCCCATGTTTTGGATTTGTAGAATTAACATAGTAAAAATGGCAATCCAACCAAAAGTAATCTATAAAAAAAAAACACAATCCTCAACAAAACTGTAACATAAATCTTCAATGATTTGAAAAGAGCAGTTCTTAAATTCATCTGGAAAAACAAAAACAAAAAATTTACAATAGTGGAAATAATTAACAATAAAAGAACTTCAGGAGAAATCACCATCCCTGACCTGAAGCTATATCAGTTTAAAAATGAGTGTGGTCAACTAAGAGGATTTATTCTTCAGGAGCTCGCTTTACATGAGAGGCATGAATCTAAGGAGAGATGCCTTCTACATCGTTGACAGCAGTGGGAGTGGTCAGCAGCACGATTCAAGGGCCTTTCTAACAAGGTTATAGATTCTCAGCTGGATGTCGTCAGACGAGAACTGCATCTCCCATCTGGAGCTGGTGTGATATCACCAAATCTCTTGGTTCGTAGGCCTCCTTGAGCTGCTCTCAGGCGGTGTTTCTTACGACTTCTAGGGCTTTCATGAGTGTAAACAATGAAGGACCAGGGTTAAATTTTAAAGGATATAACACTTCAGTAAGCGGGAGAGACCCCCTCCCCCATACAGGATTTCAAATGGAGTGATCTTAAAGATTCCCAGTGTGTTCCTGACTTGAAACAAGGCAAAAGAAAGGAGGGCTGTCCAGTTATTCCCACTGTGGGTCTCTAAGGTCAATTTAGTCAAGTTTCTTTTTTTTTTCCTTTCTACCTAGACTGAACTCTGGGGTGTATAAACACAATGTAATTTCCAATCAAACCCCAGTTGGATGGCCAGTCCTTGACTTACCTGGGCAACAAAGGTGGATCCATAGTCAGACCCAATTACCTTAGATATTCCAAACCGTGGAAAATTTCTTCTAGGATTTTCTTAACCACAAAGTTAAGAAAATCCTAGAAGAAATTTTCTTTCTGGAAGTTTCTTTTTTTCTTTTTCTTTTTTTTTTTTTTTTTTTTTTTTTTTTTTTGTTGGGTAGGCCTCCACCCATCCTGAAAAGGTGTCTATACAAACTAAAAGATATTTATTACCATACTTAGCTGGCTTTACTTCAATAAAATCTACTTCCCAATAGGCTCCAGGGCGATCTCCTCCTAGTCTTTTCCCTGGAGCATATCTTGAATGTCCTGCATTAATCATGGCACATGGTACACAGTTCTTAACTATTGCTTCTGTAACATCAGTGAGTCTTAAAACATAAAAAGTAGAAGTTTTACCAGTGTTTGAAGTGTTTGACTCCCAGGTGGAGCAGGAATGTATATTTTCCAAAAATCTTTCCCCTTCTTTTTGTGGTTCTGGCAGAGCAACTTTCTGGAGAGATTCTATCTGTTGCGTCCTGAAGGGCAGTATTGAGTCCTGAAGGGCAGTATCTTAGGGCCTGGAGAGGTTCCATCTGTTGAGTCCTGAAGGGCAGTATTGCGTCCTGAAGGGCAGTATCTTAGGGACAAGTGCAGCCTGTTTAGCTTTAACATCAGCAATGTTTTTACCCCTTGTCACAGCATTGTGTCCTTTATGATGTCCAGGAAAATGTATAATGGCCACTTTGGCAGGCAGATGAATACCCTCAAGGAGGCTCAGAATCTCCTCTTTATTTTTTATGTCCTTACCTGCGGACGTCAGCAACCCTCTTTGCCTATACATGGCAACTTGGCCATGGGCAGTGGCAAAAACATACCTACTATCCGTGTAAATATTGATGGACTGCCCTTCAGCAATCTAAAGGGCCTGAGTCAGGGCAATTAATTCAGCTTTTTGAGCTCACTTACCTTCCTGCAGGCTGCCAGCCCACACATCTCGCTTACCATCTACCAGTGCAGCCCCTGCCATCCTCTTACTTTACACTAGGAAACTGCTTCTGTCTTGGAACACCTGGCCATGGCTGGTCACGTAGATTACTTTGAATCCCAATTTCCTCTGCAAGGATGTTTGCACAGCAGTGATGGGGTGAGGAGTTGTCCGTTTCAGGCAGAAAGGTGGCAGGATTGAGAATAGCAGGAGGAGCAAACATGACCTGTTCAGTCAGCAGCAGACTCTGGTAGTGAGTCATCCAGGCATTTGCGATCCATAGGTCTGGGGGCTGACAAATAATGCTTTCAAGAGAGTGAGGGGCTTCCACAGTTATTTGCTGTCCTAGAGTTAATTTGTCAGCATCCTTAATGAGTAGTGATACTGCAGCAACAGCCTTTAAACATGTGGGCCATCTCCTGGCCACCGGGTCCAGCTCCTTAGACGAATATTCTACCAGCCTATTCCAGGGCCCTAGAGCCTGAGTATGAACTCCTTTGGCCCCCACACCCTCTCATCAACATAGAGGATGCAGGGTTTGGTTAGATCTGGCAATGCCAAGGCTGGCACAGTCAGCAGGGCCTCCTTAATATTTTCAAAGGCTTTCTGATGTTCTGATGTCCATCTGAATTCTCCACTTTTCTTGGTCAAGGGGTACAGGAGTTGCAAGCTCAGGTTTCCAAAGTCTGCAGAACCCAGAAGTGCCTAAGAATTCTCTCACCTGTCTTGGAGTAGCCAGTGTTGGTATTTGAGTCACAGTCCTTTTTCTAGCCTCGGTCAGCCACTGCTTTCCATCCCGGAGAGTATATCCCAAGTAGACTACTTCTATGTGACATAGCTGGGCTTTTTTAGCAGAGGCCCATTAACCCAACTCACCCAGTTCGCCTAGCAATCTCTTGGTCCCCTGCCAGAATTCTCTCTCCGTGGCTGCAGCAAGGTGCAAGTCATCAGCACATTGAAGCAGAGTTATCTGGCAGTTTTCAGCTCAGAAGGAGGCTAAATCTCGATGTAGAGACTTATGAAAAAGGGTGGGGGAGTTTTTGAACCCCTGGGGTAACCGCTTCAAAGTCAATTGTCCCATTTGTCCCATGTCAAGATCTCTCCACTCAAAGGGGAATATGGGCTGGCTGGAGGGATGTAACTTCAGGCAAAAGAAAGCATTTTTTAAATCAAGTACTGTGTATCATTTTTGCTTTGGAGGGAGTGAGCTGAGGAGGTTATAGAGATTAGGAACAGCTGGGTAAAAGTCTTGAACCCTCTTATTGACCTCTCTCAGGTCTTGGGCTGGTCGATAGTCACTGGTGCCAGGTTTCTTTGCCAGCAGTAGAGGAGTATTCCAGGGTGACAGGAAAGGTACCAAAATACATAATTGTAATAGTCTATGAATATATGGCCTGATTCTATCTCTTACTCCACTGCTCATCGGGTATTGTTGCACTCCTATAGGGGTTGCATCCCTTTTCAGTCCCACAACCACAGGGAGAACTCTGACAGCCATTCCCATTCCTCCAGTCTCTGCCCATGCTCTAGGGAAAGCACTCAACCAATTTTTAGGTCTAGCACCTCCGTTTGCTTTATGCCTTCATGGAATCAGTATTCTTCCTCAAGATGCAGGACTAAGACTACGGAGGTGGGAGATTCTCAACTTACTCTCCGCCCTTCTTGGATAAATCTAATCTAGGCAATTATTTAGTCAGAAGATCTCTTCCTAGAAGCGCTGTGGGACACTCGGGAATGAGCAAGAAGGAATGACTCACTTGGCCTTTACCCAGATCTACTGTGTGTGCAGTGGTCCAGGAGTATTGTTTCTGACCAGTGGCTCCAATCACTATGGTTCTTTTATTTTTTAATTTTCCCAGTGGATATTTCAACAAACAATGCTCTGCCCCTGTGTCACTTAAAAAGTCCATGAGGGTCCCCTCCACCATCAGGGTTATCCTAGGCTCGGGGTGCCCCCTCCCCTATTCATCATTTTTCAGAGGCAGGTCCTTAGGGCCGCTTCCATTCTTTGGGCATTCCTGTACCCAATGTCCTTTTTCCTTGCAATAGGCACATTGGCCCTTCTCTAAAATCTTCTGGGCATACCTTCTTCCTTCAGGTCTGGGTTCATTGTTGCCCAGGTAACCTGTCTGTCTATTATCTGGCTTGTTTCTTCCTTTACGTTCCCCTACTACTGGGGCCATAATTCTGCTTAAATTCCTCTCCTGTCTTCTTTCCCTCTTATTCTCCCTCTCTTCTTCTCACTTTTCCCTCTCTCTCTTCTCTTCCTCTGTTTTTCTCTTGTGATATACCTTTTCTGCCTCCTTAACTAAATCTTGTAAAGCCATGGCATGTAATCTTCAAAAGCCATAGCGACCGCGACTTGTTGACCATCAGAGGTAAGGTTAAAAGGAGTATAGTATCTATATGCTTCTATCAAACTTTCTATAAAAACAGATGGGGGCTCTGTAGGGCCCTGCATCACATCTCTTACCTTAGACAAATTGGTGGGGTGTCTCATCGCTCCCTTTAAGACTAGATCCTGGCCGGTAAACTGTCAACCTCAGCCTACCTTGAGCCATGTTGTAGTTCTAATCTGGCCGGTCAAGAGGGAACGCAGCATTCCAATTGTACAGATCAGCCGATGAGAAAGGCCAATATTGGAGGGTCTGCAGAGACTGCCTGTCTGTGTGTGGGTTGCCCACAGCTAGTAAAGGAAAAGGCAAAAGTGGTGTCAGGTGCTTCATCTGCTGGGGGACTCTGGGCTTGTCGGCTCCGGGACCCAGCTGCAGGTACTCGGTCCTCAGACTGTGCCTTTAGCAAACTTAGAGCCGGGTGCAGGGACCTGGGAAGTGGGAGTGGATTGAGGAGTAGGCCTGCATGCCTTTTCGCTGCCAGGCCAGAAATCGCACTGGTTCAGGCAGGGTCTGCACTATCACCACTGCTGCCACCATCACCACTGTGCTTACTGCTTCTTAGGGCAGAAAGCGAGGGCACTGTGTTGACCCATCCATGTGCATGGAAACAGCAGGGGGAGAGCTCTGAGAGGCATGGGGGAATCCATGGTTTGATTTATGGTGGTGGATTCTGAAAGGCTGTTGATCCGGGTAGGACCCAGGTCCGCTCTGAAAAACAATGGCTTTAACTTCAAAGATAAGCTTCAAAACAAAAGTCCCCTTTAGTGACCATTTTACATTAAAAGTAGGGCATTCAGAGGCTCAGGAAAGTCTGTGTAGGTTCCTTCTCAATTTCTACTGAATAATTATGGGCCTTGATCTAACTTCAGTCCAGTGGCCTAAAGTCAAACTTGGGGGCGGGGGGGAGGGCAGTACAGTCCGTCCAATATCATGGAAAACAGACACAAAACACACACAGCCACTGACAAATACCTGAAAACAGACTCAAAAAACAAATACACTCTGACAAATGCCCATCTTCTAACGTACAAGCAAAATCAACTTAGAAATGCAGAAGGTCGGGAAAGTGCAATATCTGCTCTAGACGGAATCCTGGAGTCATCGCCCTTGCTCACGGTGTCCCTCAGAGCAAGCAGCAGGCATTGATTCCAGCATGTCTGCTGTTCACACTCAGTGCCTAACCCCAAGGCAAAGTCACTGTTTCTCACAAAATGTAGCTACTGCCAGTTTCAGGACTAAAACTCGCCAGCTCACATAAATAATTTTAGAAAAAAAATTTCACCTCCAAGTGGGTTTTTGGCGATATGGGTGGTCACGCTGATCCAAGGCAAACCCCAAAATGAAAGACTCTGAGAAGAGCCCCTTGCTCAGGCCTCTGGACAATATCAGACACCCAAGAAATCACGATAGACCAAGACTGATGTAAACCACATGAGGCTTTATACAGGGAAAGTCAGAGCTCTGGGGACAACTCAGATACCATGTAGAGGTAGAGGAGTCGACCACGAGGGGAAAGAGGTTCCAGATTTTATATGCCATCACGGGGAAAGGAGAAGGTGGGGAGTCGGGGATTTCCAGATTTAAAAAAAAAAAACGTCTATTCTAAAGATATGGGTATGGGAGGGGTATAAGGAAAGAGTCTGATGCAGGTGTAGCAACTCCAGATTAGCCAGGATATGGTTGCTGGGGAGATTTTCTGACTCTTTCTCAGCAACCAATATCACAAACAGCTGGGCCCACTTACTATGAAGGAGAAGCACTAGATGGATCAATTGCTGTGACTTCAGTTACAAGCCCTAGACCCTGGGGGTAGTATAAAAATAGGTTCATGTTAGCCAAAATTTCAGGGTTAGGGAAATATATAGGAGATATGCCTACTTCTCATAGACACATCTGCAATCATACCTGGACTATTCCAGTTTCTATGACCTGGTAAACATTATTGGGAGGTTGTAGCTCCAGATTGGCCACATGTGTTGCTACAGCTGTCTTTGTCCAGTCAAGAGATTGTTGTGCAGTAACACAATTAGTCCCTAGGTGTGGGGAGCCGTGAGCAATTGCCATCATGAGCCTCCGCTGTGCCTAACTGGTAAACAAGTAATGTGCGCAGATGCAAGAGTAAATTCGTGCCAAGTCACTGCTCATCCCGGGGCGTAGTAGTGGGGTGATGAGTGAGCAGCTAATCAGGAGCTGACACATCATATGGAGGGGTATATAAGCAGCATCATTTTCCTTGTTCATTGTTCTTCTTTCACCTGTGCAATCAATGCTCTCCCAATAAATGTGTGCAGAAGGATCCTTTTGCAGCGTCGTTCTTCCTGGCCAGTTGAGCGCATGCAAGAAATCTTCCCGTTTTTATTTTATTAAAATGCAAGCCACTCTTTAATGGATGAAGATAGACGTTGATTCCCTAGTGTGCAGAAATAGGCTCCATGTACAGGATTAGATCTTAAGCTCACAGGCTTTTACCCAGAGCAAACCTGACCTGCTCCCCTGCCGTTTTTTCCTAGGGGAGGGACACTTGGACACTCAACCCTCAAGCAAATCTACTTGTCTTCTAGTAGTGCCCAAAACTCTGAGCGACTCCTGTGCGGTGCTTAGCCCAACAATCCATAAGAGTCAACGACCTACTCACTCATACCTGTGCAATGAATCTAGCCTCTAGGGGTGCAAGAGCTGAGTATGGCCTAAGGCGAGCTTTAATTGTTGAGTCTCTCTCATTTTCCACAGAACAGAGGAGCGCAAGAGCAGAAAACTCAGATGTCAATTAATTCTTATGCATGGATAGCCAAATTTCAGGGGAGGCCCCTTGTTCAATGGCTGCAAGTGCTTGAGTGATAACGACCTTGCCACTGTCTTGTTTGTTTTGGGTTTTGAGCTTGCAGACCAACCAGAGCATGGACACAAGCCCACAGCAGATGGAAGCAGCAAACAAAATTACCCCCACCCATTCCTTAAAGTAAGAAAAAGCAGAGGTAAAATTGCAACAATGATGGATGCTATTCGAGTTCCACTAAGGCTTAAAATCTGGCGTTAGATGTAAAGAATTGAGGAAACACCCTAATTCGTCAATGGCATAATTTTCAGGAACACAGAGCTCTTCAGTTTTCACTAGCGGGAGAACCTCCAGCCACAAGAACATCCACGTCCTCACAGCTCCACCTGCCCTGAATTTCTCTGGTCAGCCTCTCTGGGACCTGCAGCTGTTGTCGATGGTCCTGAGGAAAAACAAACAGACCCTCTCTCCCAAACTAATTGAGAGTGTTCCTCTCTCACCTGATTCAGTGCCTCATTGTCCCTCTGGAGTTCTACAACACTGTCAACACCGGTGGGCAATGATTTCCATACCCTTATGGCAATCTGATTCACCTGCTCAAATACCTGCACTGGATATACTCTATTTGTGCAAATCAACCTTGATCAAGCAGCATATCTCTTTTCCATGCAAATTCAGCTTGATCAGTAGAAATAGGACATCCCAGCAAGGAGAATCTAATCTCTCTCCAAATCCCCGAACAGAAGGTCCTTTCTATATGCGGCTGCCAGCCCCTTTAAGAGCTCCATTTGCAATCGGCACTCAGCAGGGCTTTTTCAGCTGAACCTAAGGCCCAGCCACAGTGCTTTTATCACTTTCTACTGTGCAAATTGAGACTGCTTTTCAAACAAGTTAAAGGATGGACAGCCAGCAGATAAAGTTTTCCAAAGCTAAAAATATCTCCATAGGAGCCAGAGCAGGACGTCTCCCGTTTTTATTCTGTCCCTAGGAGAGCTCCAAAAAAACTTATTTATTTATTTATTTATTTATTTATTTATTTATTTATTTATTTATTTATTTATTTATTTATTTTACTTATTTTTCTATCTGTGCCCTCTTTTTCATTTCTCTCTGTTTCTGATATGCTTCCCTGGTGCTCCTGCAAAAGTCATTGCCCTTCCTTAACAGCTAGCTCACATTTCTTGTCCTGGATAAAGTGTCCTTGAGGTACTCACTTATCTACGTGAGGTTCTTAGCCCCAATGTCGATCCACAAGTTTATCTACACTTGCTGTATGATCTTATGTGTCTGCTGAGCTACCCCCAGCAGATACATTCGTGCCTAGGGTGATGAAAAATTAAGGCAATACCATAATATCAAGGCTAAGAAAGAAAGCAAGCAACACAACCCCAACGAAAATTACTGGACCTACTGCGTAAGAAAGCATACCTCTCAGAGACTCACATTAATTTTCTTTTACTTACGGGTACCTCTGTTCCCCAACTGAAGAGTTCTGAATCCACGCAGTTGAATCCTTCTCAACAGTTTGTGTTGCGGGAACACTTCATTACCACCGTTCCCCAGCTGAAGAGTTCTGAATCCATGCCGGATCCTTCTCAACAGTCTGTTTTACAGGAACCTTTATCAACCACTCCTTCCCTGCGATGGAATTCTGAATCCTCCCTGTAGCAGGGGATCTTCCCTCGTGCCCAACGATGTTTATAGTCCTGGGTTTCGGCACCATTTCTTGCAGGTTCTCAACTCTCCAGGAAGAACGACGCTGCAACAGGATCCTTCTGCACACATTTATTGGGAGAGCATTGATTGCACAGGTGAAAGAAGAACAACAAACAAGGAAAATGATGCTGCTTATATACCCCTCCATGTGACGTGTCAGCTCCTGATTAGCTGCTCACTCATCACCCCACTACTACGCCCCGGGATGGGCAGTGACTTGTCATGAATTTACTCTTGCATCTGCGCACATTACTTGTTTACCAGTTAGGCACAGCAGAGGCTCATGATGGCAATTGCTCACGGCTCCCCACACCTAGGATTTACTACCACCCTAATAGCAAAGTTCTGAGCACTTATAACTTCAAAAATACCAGGAAAAAGAAAGAAGCTATTTCTCTCATCCTCACAATGGTTATGGGTATCAGGCTACCAGCTGGTGTCCTTATGGGGACTACTGCCCTTGTAACTGGACCCCAACAACTGAAGCTAGGTCTAGAATGATTGCAGACAGCGATAACAGCAGACATGTCAATCAGTCATCTAGAAGAATATTGGATTACACTCTCTGCAATAGTCTTAGAGAGTAAGAGACTTAGATTTATTGTTCCTGTGGGAAGCACGTGCAGCTGCATGGGCCAAGATGATGCCCTGGCCCATTGCCAGGTCCCGTGAACCCCACATGTTTAATGCTTTGCCCAAACATGCACAGTGCAACTGCATTCATAAGCTGACTGCCAAGTTATATTATTCCTCATGATCCAGACCTGTCAGCCTATCTGTGTTCTGAGTTCGTGCTCAATTCATGCATGGAGCATGTGTGATTCTAATTGGATGAGGTTGTGTGGAGCGAGATGAAGTCAGTTGCCACGAGTATATAAGAATAGCACCTGCCTCAAGTAAAGAAGGAAGCTTTGTGAACCTGTCTGGTGTCCCTGTCGTCTTGTCTCTTTGGCAAGTGGTGGCCCATACAGGGAACACATCATGATGGTAAGCAAGGGTATGTAAAGAAAGCACAGGCCTGTCATGTTCTCAGGGAGGGGGGGAGGGATAATGCATTAAGGATCTCAGATAGAGAGATGGAGGGAATTTATACAATATGGGTTCAACTTCATCTAAAGTGAAAGTAAAAATGGTGTTGACCCAGCTTCTTAAAACAAGCAATATTAACATGAAAGCAGAGACAGTGGACTAATTTCAAGACACCCCCTCCAAGGAAGCCCCATGGTTTTTAGAGAAAGTGTATATTAATCAACTGTGGTGAGAGTGTTTGGGAAGGGATCTCCAAGATTCCCATATGAAAAGTCCTCTACGTGTAGGGATGTTAGCCATCTGGAACTTGGTCAGGGCATGCTTGAGGGACACCAGTGGAAAGTACACAGCTGAAATAGAGGAAGGAGCAGTGGCATTTGAGGAGGCTAAGGAGATTGCTTTTCAGGTTAGCAGCAGAAAACCTAAGCAGCTTAAACAACAAAGGAAAAATAAGAAAGAGAAGAAGGATTCTAGCTATGAAGGGTCTACAAGTGACAGTGACTGAACTGATAGCAGCAATGACAATTGTAGTTGGATGTACCTCTTGTGTTTGAGGCACATTAGACTGCCCAAATCCTCAGCCCCTATGTTGCCTTTTCATCCCCCATATAAAGATGAGGGAGGCAAAAGGGATAAGCATAGTCTTCATGCAGAAATCTGGAAAAATGTGCCCTCTGTTGTAGTGACCTTCCCACTATTTCAGGATCATCAGGGGCAACGGTATCATGAACCCTTGCATTGGAAGGCTGTACAAAGTTTGAAGGAACATTTTGGCTTATGGGGTCCAGGCTGTGTTGACCATAACTCAGGTTGAGTCCCTAGAGCAGTACTGTATGATTCCTTTTGATTGAAAGAACCTCTGCAAGGCTGTTCTTTTGGGAGGAGGTTATTTAACATGTAAGGCTGCTTATATTGATCATGCCCTTGAGCAGGCTGCGGCTAATGCTACCACTGGACTTCCCAATGCAGCCTGGAATATAGACATGTTAATGGGGTAAGGGAATTTTGCTAACAATCAAACAGGTTACCCTATACGAGTTTATTAGTAGATTAATAGCTGTGCTCTTACAGCTTGGAAGATGCGATCAGGCACTGGAGACCTTGAGGCCAGCTTGTCTAAGGTGATACAGGCACACAATGAGAAGTTTGCAGACTTCCTAGTACAACTAGTGGAAACAGACAGGAGAATATTTCTGGATGTTGATGCTGCAATGCCATTGATCAAGCAATTAGCCTATGAGCAGGCCAAGAAACACTGCAGAGACACCATATGCCCTTAAAAGAGCAATCTGCTGGATGTATGGCCAAAGGTTTGCCAAGATATGGTGGACACTCCACTGAACAACCAGGGCTTAGCAGGGCCATAGTTCAGGCTCAAAGGCAAACTCCTCATCAGGGTGGATGGCAGAGGGGAATCAACTGGAGATGCTGCTCTTGCTGGCAGCCAGGTCATTTCAAGGGAGACTGTCCTAGTAAAGGAAGACTAGAGATTCAGACAGGCATGCTACAGCCCAAGATATGTCCCTGCAGTTGCAAAGGAAATCATTGGGTCTGAGAATGTCAATCCAAGTGGGATGTAGATGGTCATCCCGTAACGTCTCACTCAACAGGAACTAGGCCAAAAAACAGATTTTGTGGGGGTGGGGGCAGCCTCTGGGCCCACAATTTTATGGGGCCATGCAGCAGACTCCCACACCATGGGCGAACCTTCAACACATTCCCCAATAGTCTATGGGTGTCCCGGCAAAGCCACAACAGAAAGTGCAGGGCTGGAAATCTGTGCCACCACCAGACTTGTATTAACCCCAGATATGGGGGGGCAGATGATTGCTGCAGACTTTAAGCTTCCTTTGCCTAAAACACTGTTGGCCTCTAATTAGGACATAGTTCAGCAGCCATTAAGTGATTAATTATCCATCCTGTTGTCATTGATCCTGACTATGAGGGAGACATTAAGATCATGATTTCCTCCTACACAGGGGTGTCTGCCATTTCCCCTGGAGAAAGAATTGCTCAAATTTTGCCTTTGCCTAGTCACCATGCTAGCTTCCCTTCAAGGGGACAGAAATGGGGTAATAGGGGCTTCAGCTCCACTGGAGACATTGGGGTGTGGTTTTCTATGACTACGGAGGATTGCCCTATGTTTAAACTTGAAGTTCAGGGAGTCTCTATATAGGGCTTACTGGATTCATGGGATGAGCACAGCATCATAAATGAAGCAGATTGCCCAAAAATTTGGCCCCTTTAGACCACGGCTCAAACTCTTCAAAGTCTTCGATTTGCACAAGACCCCAGCTGCAGTGCTGAGGCAGGACATAGGGAGAGTTTTCAGCCATATGTTCTTCAAATCCCCATGTCATTATGGGGAAGAGATGTTATTACCAAGATGGGTGTAAAAATGATTTCAGAAAAGACATAGTTTGCAGATTCAAGCTATCATGGATGGGATGAACTATCAGAAGTGTAAAAGTCTTGGCAAAAATGAGGATGGGTGACTCTCACCTATCTCTCCTAGAGGTCAAAGTGGCAGGAAGGTATTGGGTTTTTCATGGTGGCCACTGAGCAAATATCTATTAAAAGGAAATTGAATCGGCCTGTGTTGGTGTCTCAGTGGTCTCTGCCTAAGGGAACCCTGGAAGCTGCCCACATGTTGGTTAAAGAACAACTTGATGCAGGAATATTAGAGAATCTATTTCACCATGGAATACACCTATTTCTATTATTAAAAAGAAATCAGAAAAATGGAGGTTACTCCATGATTTACATGCATTCATTACCCAGATGGAAATCATGGGGTCAGTGCAATTAGGGTTACCAATGACTTCATCATTAGCAATAAATTGTACCTTAATAGTGATAGATTTGATAGATTGTTTTTTCACCATCCCTCTGCATCCGACTGATGATAAATGTGCCTCTACTTTACCATCAATTAATCATTCTGCCCCTCATTTGTGATATGAGTGGGGGTTCTACCCCAAGATATGGCAAATAACCCTACTCTGTGCCAGCTTTATGTAGATAAGGCATTGCGACCTATCCTACAACAGTATCCTAGAGCATATTTATACCACTATATGGATGATATTTTGATTTGTTGATCATTTAATGTGGAAGGTGAAGAAGTTTTGGGACCCTAACTAAACAGTTGGAGAGGTGAAATTTGGCGAAGCCCCAGAAAACTTTCAAAAGACAGAAGTAAAACACTATTTAGGCACTAAATTGAGACATACTGTTGTCGAGCCACTAAAACTGGAATTAGGATGGATAAATTGCATACCTTGAATGATTTTCAGAAATTGTAAGAGATATCAATCGGATTTGACCCTATTGTAATATTGTCAATGCAGCATTACACCCTTTATTCGATATTTTAAAAGTAGATTCCTATTTACAATCTCCTGGCCACTTAAGACCCTTAGCCAGAGATTGTTTGCAAAAGGTGGACCAAGGTTTAGCCAAGGCTCAAGTTGATATGTTTGATCCCACCTTGCCTATAATTTTTTGTGTTATTGCTACTGATTAGTCTCCCATGGGACTATTTTAGCAAAAAGGGTCTTTATGTTGGGTATATGTATTTCACTCCCCTAGCCAAGATACTGCCATGGTACCCTAAAAGCATAGCCCAGCTAATTCTTAAGTGATAATGGTTGAGCTAGGAGCTTTTGGTTATCAACCGGATGTAATAATCATGCCATTATACTCCGAAAGAGATTGAGGTACTTGTGTCCACTAATAATGATTGGGCCATTGTTTGCACCAGCATGACTGGTCAGTTCCAGAATCATTATCCCACCAGTCCTTGGCTTCAGTTTGTCATGAGAAATCCTATGATATAACACAGAATTGCCTGGACTGAGGCAATCCCATGTACTGTTAATGTATTTACTGATTGATCCAGAGGCACTGTGGACATGGTGGATGTTGAAGGAAATCAACCCCAAGCTCAGGTATTTCCCTATCAATCTGCACACGCTGTTGAATTATATGCTATCCTTCAATTGTTTCAAGAGGTTGAGGAAGCTTTTAATCTAGTTTCAGGTAGTCAGTATGTAGTCCAGGCAGTGCAGCAATTAGAAACCTTTGGGGTAATTAAAGCTACTTCCATTGTATGTACCCTACTCTCCTTCTTTGAAAAAAAATAAATAAATAATTGGTAATGAAAACAACCTTTTTGCATTGTACACTTTTTATCTCATTCAGGATTGCCCAGGCCTATAGCCAGGGGAAATTCTGTTGCAGATGAATGTACTCATTACCTGTTTGTTTTTATGAGTGCCTCTCCAGTACAGCTTGCTGCAGATTACCATAGAAACTTTCGGGTTAATGCAGGCACCTTGAAACAAAAGTTTAGGATTATCAGAGAACAGGCTCGAGAGATTGTGTTAAAATGTGCACATTGTTTGTCCTTGTTGTCACAAAGGCCCATTGGAGTTCATTCCCAAGGTATTAAACCTCTTCATGTTTGGCACTTGGATATTACCCACATGTTAAGATGGAAATCTTAAATACGTTCATGTGAGAATTGATAAATATTCAGGCATTATATTTGCTACCTCCCAAACAGGAGAAAAAGCCCCTAATGAAATATCTCATTGCCTTCAGTTGTTTGTAGCATGGAGGATGCCTAGACAGATAAAAACTAATAAAGGACCTGCTGATACCTCCCAGGGATTTTAAATTTTTTATTAATGCATTAGGTATAAAAGTTATCCATGGACTACCCTATAACCACCAAGGACAAGGAATTGTAGAAAGAGCCAATGCCACATCAAAGACACATTTTAAAACAAAAAGTGGGAATAGGGTTGCATTTTAAATCCCCTAGGGAAAAATTAAATGTAAGCCTCTTTATTCTTATAAGAATAATTTGGATAAGAATGGAAAATCAGCTGCAGCCCAGCATTGTACCCCTCAGCAGGGTTTGGCTCTGTCTGTTCTATGGAAGGATGTCCTCATGGCAAAATAAAAAGTTTCACATCAGATGTTGGTATGGTACCGAGTAGCTGTCTGTGTGTTTCCAAAGGATCAGGAGAACCCATTCTGAGTTCCAGACAGACTGACAAGACCATGGAGAGAATGCAAAGTGGACGAGGATGATACACCTGAAGACCCGCTTCCTGATCCTGATGCACCTGCAAGTGGTATCATCACAAGAAAGACTGTTATGGGGAAGAGTGAAAGCACTCCCTCTGCCAATGCCACTTACGGTGGAGGCAGTTTTATACTAATTCATTTGGAACTGTTTCAGTTCCCAATGATCTAATACTGCCAGTGCTTTTGCCATACAAGAGCAAATTAATACAAATTTGAAAGCTGGTATCCTTATGGTTAACCAAAGAGTGGATTGGTTGCAGGAACAGGTGAATATTTTGGAGCAGTTAGTGTTTGATTCCTGCATTACTCATAAGTCAGGAATGTATGTAAACTCTGTTCAGTATCAGAATTTTTACAGAGCTGCAAAACTGTTGCATGCAATTGGTGCGATGCTGCTAGGAAATTGGAGTAATGATCTCAACACAAAAATGAAGGAACTGCATGCACCGATTACTGCTGTGAACAACACACGTGTTTACATTGCAACTGCAAAGTAACGGCTGGAGATCATCCTGGTAACTGTGGAATTCTTAAAAAATTGAGGAGGGATGGCCTTTTGGGCATTCCTGCTGTTTGTTGTGTCTGGAGGAATGCTTTGGTGGATGGCATGTATGTGAAGGTTGTACAGGGATGATAAACAACTTAGTAAAGACTATGGCAGCCTTGGAAGCAGGAACATCCCCCCAATATTGGCTCAACATGCTGGTTAAGGAAGCAAGGACAGGATAGAGCCTCACATACACATATCAACCAAAGACAGTATGGGGAAAGTGAGTTGTCACTACATTGATGGGTAAGGATTTGGAATGGATGGGGGTGACCTAAGACAGATGCTGATCACAGATCAACTAATACAACAAAAAGGGGGAGATGCAGGAAGCAGGTACGGCCACATGGGCAGGATGGCGCTCTGAAACATTGCCAGACCCTGTGAACCCCACAAGTTTACTGCCTTGCCAGAATGTGCTCAATGAAACTACATGTGTAAGCTGCCTACCAAGTTAGGTTATTCCTAGTGATCGGGATCTGTCAGCCTATCTGTGACTGACCTGAGCTCTGACCTGAGCTCCTGCCCGGTTCATGCATTGTGTGTTTGTGTGTGTGAGTGTGTGTGTGTGTGTGTGTGTGTGTGTGTGTGTGTGTGTGTGTGTGTGTGTGTGTGTGTGTTTGATTGGATTAGGTGGTTTGGAGCGAGATGAGGTCAATTGCCAGGAATGAATAAGAATAGCCCTTGTCCTAAATCAAGAAGGAAGTTGCATGGAGCTATCTTGGTGTCCGTGTTGTTCTTGTCTCTGCAGGTCAGAGACTGCAGCAATTCCTCAAAGAAGAAAGACTTTGTGCAGCCCTCATAGAAAAATGCTGCTTCTATATAGATCATTCAGGGGTGATAAGGTACTCCATGGCCAAACTCAGAGAGAGGCTAAAGAAACAAAAGTGACAATGAGAGGCTAATGAAAGATGGTTCAAAGAATGGTTCACAAAATCCTCATGAAAGGCTACCTTATTGTCAGCATTGACGGGGCCGTTATTAATCCAACTTCTAATACTCATTATAGGCTCATGCATAATTAATAAAATATTGGGTCTTATTAGACAGAGGGTCAGCACTATACAGGTCCTTATGTTACATCAGCAATATCAAAAAAGTTGAATAGGCTGATATGGACCATGTTGGGCCACAGGTACAATTTTCCTAGTTCTGAGATTAGAACTATGTACTAGAAGGAGGGTAGGATATGAGACCCCGACTTAAATTGTTTCTTCCTGAAAGGTAAAGCCCATAAATGTCCTCCAAGCTTGTTTTCTCTGATCTCATAGGTTTTTTTTTTTTAAGCGTGTTTAGGGTTTTCATAAGAATGTTTTATATTTTTTAGTGTTTTTTATTTATTTATTTATTTATTTTTTGGTTTTCTGGGTTTTAGTATTTAGTGTTTTCTTTTTTTAAAGATTTAAGTTTGTGTGTGTGTGTGTGTGTGTGTGTGTGTGTGTGTGTGCACATGTGTGTGTGTGTATGTGTATATATATGTGTCTGTGTGTGTTCTTGAGTATTTTTAACAAAATGTTTAAAGTTTTATGTTTGGGGTTTAAGTGTTTTAGGGTTGCCAGGCAATGGTGGCCATTGCCTTTTATTCTTGCAATAAGGAGGCAGATGCAGGTGGATTTTTGAGTTCGAGGCGAGCATGCTCTTCAGAGGGTGCTCTAGGATAGCGAGAGATACACAGAGAAACACAGTCTACAAAGAGTCAAAAACTCAGAAACTCAATAGAAAGAGAAAAATAATGAAATAAAAAGAGTTTTAGAGTCAATCTGAGGTTTTTGTTTTTTTGTTTTTTTAAGAATTTTAGGAATTTCTTTAAGGGTATTTAGAACAGTGTTTTAGTGGTATTTTGGTTTCTTTGTTGTTTTGTTTGTTTTGTTTTGTTTTGTTTTGTTTTCTTTTCTTTTCTTTTTCAGGATTGTAGTATATTTATAGATTTTTTTTAAGGTTCTATTATCTTTTTGGTTTTTTTTTTTTTGCTTTTTTGGGTTTTTGTTTTTTAAAGGAAGGAAAGTAGGAAGGAAGAACTTTTTTGAAATTTTTGGCTTCGTGTGTTTAGTATTATTATTATTTTTTTTATTTCTCCTTTTTTTGTTTCCATTTTTTATTAGGTATTTAGCTCATTTACATTTCCAATGCTATACCAAAAGTCCCCCATATCCACCCACCCCCACTCCCCTGCCCACCCACTCCCCCTTTTTGGCCCTGGTGTTCCCCTGTACTGGGGCATATAAAGTTTGCAAGTCCAATGGGCCTCTCTTTCCAGTGATGGCCGACTAGGCCATCTTTTGATATATATGCAGCTAGAGTCAAGAGCTCCTGGTTAGTTCATAATGTTGTTCCACCTATAGGGTTGCAGATCCCTTTAGCTCCTTGGCTACTTTCTCTAGCTCATCCATTGGGAGTCCTATGATTCATCCATTAGCTGACTGTGAGCATCCACTTCTGTGTTTGCTAGGCTCCGGCATAGTCTCACAAGAGACAGCTACACCTGGGTCCTTTCAATAAAATCTTGCTAGTGTATGCAATGGTGTCAGCGTTTGGATGCTGATTATGGGGTGGATCCCTGGATATTGCAGTCTCTACATGGTCCATCCTTTCATCTCAGCTCCAAACTTTGTCTCTGTAACTCCTTCCATGGGTGTTTTGTTCCCAAATCTAAGGAGGGGCATAGTGTCCACACTTCAGTGTTCATTCTTCTTGAGTTTCATGTGTTTAGCAAATTATATCTTATATCTTGGGTATCCTAGGTTTGGGGCTAATATCCACTTATCAGTGAGTACATATTGTGTGAGTTTCTTTGTGAATGTGTTACCTCACTCAGGATGATGCCCTCCAGGTCCATCCATTTGGCTAGGAATTTCATAAATTATAATTATATAATTTCATAAATAAATTCATTCTTTTTAATAGCTGAGTAGTACTCCATTGTGTAGATGTACCACATTTTCTGTATCCATTCCTCTGTTGAGGGGCATCTGGGTTCTTTCCAGCTTCTGGCTATTATAAATAAAGCTGCTATGAACATAGTGGAGCATGTGTCCTTCTTACCAGTTGGGGCATCTTCTGGATATATGCCCAGGAGCAGTATTGCTGGATCCTCCGGTAGTACTATGTCCAGTTTTCTGAGGAACCGCCAGACTGATTTCCACAGTGGTTTCCACAGTGGTTTCCACAGTGGTTGTACAAGCCTGCACTCCCACCAACAATGGAGGAGTGTTCCTCTTTCTCCACATCCACGCCAGCATCTGCTGTCACCTGAATTTTTGATCTTAGCCATTCTGACTGGTGTGAAGGTGGAATCTCAGGGTTGTTTTGATTTGCATTTCCCTGATGATTAAGGATGTTGAATATTTTTTCAGGTGCTTCTCTCATTCAGTATTCCTCAGGTGAGAATTCTTTGTTCAGTTCTGAGCCCCATTTTTTAATGGGGTTATTTGATTTTCTGAAGTCCACCTTCTTGTGTTCTTTATATATGTTGGATATTAGTCCCCTATCTGATTTAGGATAGGTAAAGATCCTTTCCCAATCTGTTGGTGGTCTTTTTGTCTTATTGACGGTGTCTTTTGCCTTGCAGAAACTTTGGCGTTTCATTAGGTCCCATTTGTCAATTCTCGATCTTACAGCACAAGCCATTGCTGTTCTGTTCAGGAATTTTTCCCCTGTGCCCATATCTTCAAGGCTTTTCCCCACTTTCTCCTCTATAAGTTTCAGTGTCTCTGGTTTTATGTGAAGTTCCTTGATCCACTTAGATTTGACCTTAGTACAAGGAGATAAGTATGGATCGATTCGCATTCTTCTACACGATAACAACCAGTTGTGCCAGCACCAATTGTTGAAAATGCTGTCTTTCTTTCACTGGATGGTTATAGCTCCCATGTCGAAGATCAAGTGACCATAGGTGTGTGGGTTCATTTCTGACTCTTCAATTCTTTCCCATTGGTCTACTTGTCTGTCTCTATACCAGTACCATGCAGTTTTTATCACAATTGCTCTACAGTAAAGCTTTAGGTCTGGCATGGTGATTCCGCCAGAAGTTCTTTTATTCTTGAGAAGACTTTTTGCTATCCTAGGTTTTTTGTTATTCCAGACAAATTTGCAAATTGCTCCTTCCAATTCGTTGAAGAATTGAGTTGGAATTTTGATGGGGATTGCATTGAATCTGTAGATTGCTTTTGGCAAGATAGCCATTTTTACAATGTTGATCCTGCCAATCCATGAGCATGGGAGATCTTTCCATCTTCTGAGATCTTCCTTAATTTCTTTCTTCAGAGATTTGAAGTTTTTATCATACAGATCTTTCACTTCCTTAGTTAGAGTCACGCCAAGATATTTTATATTATTTGTGACTATTGAGAAGGGTGTTGTTTCCCTAATTTCTTTCTCAGCCTGTTTATTCTTTGTATAGAGAAAGGCCATTGACTTGTTTGAGTTTATTTTATATCCAGCTACTTCACCAAAGCTGTTTATCAGGTTTAGGAGTTCTCTGGTCGAATTTTTAGGGTCACTTATATATACTATCATATCATCTGCAAAAAGTGATATTTTGACTTCCTCTTTTCCAATTTGTATCCCCTTGATCTCCTTTTGTTGTCGAATTGCTCTGGCTAATACTTCAAGTACAATGTTGAATAGGTAGGGAGAAAGTGGGCAGCCTTGTCTAGTCCCTGATTTTAGTGGCATTGCTTCCAGCTTCTCTCCATTTACTTTGATATTGGCTACTGGTTTGGTGTAGATTGCGTTTATCATGTTTAGGTATGGGCCTTGAATTCCTGATCTTTCCAAACTTTTATCATGAATGGGTGTTGGATCTTGTCAAATGCTTTTTCTGCATCTAACGAGATGATCATGTGGTTTTTGTCTTTGTGTTTGTTTATATAATGGATTACATTGATGGATTTTCATATATTAAACCATCCCTGCATCCCTGGAATAAAACCTACTTGGTCAGGATGGATGATTGTTTTAATGTGTTCTTGGATTCGGTTAGCAAGAATTTTATTGAGGGTTTTTGCATCGATATTCATAAGAGAAATTGGTCTGAAGTTCTCTATCTTTGTTGGGTCTTTCTGTGGTTTAGGTATCAGAGTAGTAGTGGCTTCATAAAATGAGTTGGGTAGAGTACCTTCTACTTCTATTTTGTTAAATAGTTTGTGCAGAACTGGAATTAGATCTTCTTTGAAGGTCTGATAGAACTCTGCACTAAACCCATCTGGTCCTGGGCTTTTTTTGGTTGGGAGACTATTAATAACTGCTTCTATTTCTTTAGGTGATATGGGACTGTTTAGATGGTCTACTTGATCCTGATTCAACTTTGGTACCTGGTATCTGTCCAGAAATTTGTCCATTTCGTCCGGGTTTTCCAGTTTTGTTGAGTATAGCCTTTTGTAGAAGGATCTGATGGTGTTTTGGATTTCTTCAGGATCTGTTGTTATGTCTCCCATTTCATTTCTGATTTTTTTAATTAGGATTTTTGTCCCTGTGCCCTTTAGTGAGTCTAGCTAAGGGTTTATCTATCTTGTCGATTTTCTCAAAGAACCAACTCCTCGTTTGGTTAATTCTTTGAATAGTTCTTCTTGTTTCCACTTGGTTGATTTCACCCCTGAGTTTGATTATTTCCTGGCATCTACTCCTCTTGGGTGAATTTGCTTCCTTTTTTTCTAGGGCTTTTAGATGTGTTGTCAAGCTGCTAGTATGTGCTGTCTCCCGTTTCTTCTTGGAGGCACTCAGAGCTATGAGTTTCCCTCTTAGAAATGCTTTCAATGTTTCCCATAGGTTTGGGTATTTTGTGGCTTCATTTTCATTAAACTCTAAAAAGTCTTTAATTTCTTTCTTTATTCCTTCCTTGACCAAGGTTTCATTGAGAAGAGTGTTATTCAGTTTCCACGTGAATGTTGGCTTTCCATTATTTATGTTGTTATTGAAGATCAGTTTAGGCCATGATGGTCTGATAGGATACATGGGACAATTTCAATATTTTTGTATCTGCTGAGGCCTGTTTTGTGACCAATTATATGGTCAATTTTGGAGAAGGTCCCGTGAGGTGCTGAGAAGAAGTTATATCCTTTTGTTTTAGGATAAAATGTTCTGTAGATATCTGTCAGGTCCATTTGTTTCATAACTTCTGGTAGTTTCACTGTGTCCCTGTTTAGTTTCTGTTTCCACGATCTGTCCTTTGAAGAAAGTGGTGTGTTGAAGTCTCCCGCTATTATTGTGTGAGGTGCAATGTATGCTTTAAGCTTTACTAAAGTGTCTCTAATGAATGTGGCTGCCCTTGCATTTGGTGCGTGGATATTCAGAATTGAGAGTTCCTCTTGGAGGATTTTACCTTTGATGAGTATGAAGTGTCCCTCCTTGTCTTTTTTGATAACTTTGGGTTGGAAGTCGATTTTATCCGATATTAAAATGGCTACTCCAGCTTGTTTCTTCAGTCCATTTGCTTGGAAAATTGTTTTCCAGCCTTTCACTCTGAGGTAGTGTCTGTCTTTTTCCCTGAGATGGGTTTCCTGTAAGCAGCAGAATGTTGGGTCCTGTTTGTGTAGCCAGTCTGTTAGTCTATGTCTTTTTATTGGGGAATTGAGTCCATTGATATTAAGAGATATTAAGGAAAAGTAATTGTTGCTTCCTTTTATTTTTGTTGTTAGAGTTGGCATTCTGTTCTTGTGGCTGTCTTCTTTTTGGTTTGTTGAATGATTACTTTCTTGGTTGTTCTAGGGCGTGATTTCCGTCCTTGTATTGCTTCTTTTCTGTTATTATCCTTTGAAGGGCTGGATTTGTGGAAAGATATTGTGTGAATTTGTTTTTGTCGTGGAATACTTTGGTTTCTCCATCTATGGTAATTGAGAGTTTGGCCGGGTATAGTACCCTGGGCTGGCATTTGTGTTCTCTTAGTGTCTGTATAACATTTTTCCAGGCTCTTCTGGCTTTCATAGTCTCTGGTGAAAAGTCTGGTGTAATTCTGATAGGCCTTCTTTTATATGTTACTTGACCTTTCTCCCTTACTGCTTTTAATATTCTCTCTTTATTTAGTGCATTTTTTGTTCTGATTATTATGTGTCGGGAGGAATTTCTTTTCTGGTCCAGTCTATTTGGAGTTCTGTAGGCTTCTTGTATGATCGTGGGCATCTCTTTTATATGTTTGGGAAGTTTTCTTCTATTATTTTTTGAACATATTAGCTGGCCCTTTAAGTAGAAAAATCTTCATTCTCATCAATTCCTATTATCCGTAGGTTTGGTCTTCTCATTGTGTCCTGCATTACCTGGATGTTTTGAGTTAGGATCCTTTTGCATTTTATATTTTCTTTGACTGTTGTGTCGATGTTCTCTATGAAATCTTCTGCACCTGAGATTCTCTCTTCCATTTCTTGTATTCTGTTGCTGATGCTCGCATCTATGGTTCCAGATCTCTTTTCTAGGGTTTCTATCTCCAGCGTTGCCTCGCTTTGGGTTTTCTTTATTGTGTCTACTTCCCCTTTTTGTTCTAGTATGGTTTTGTTCATTTCCATCACCTGTTTTGATGTGTTTTCCTGTTTTTCTTTAATGATTTCTACCTGTTTGGCTGTGTTTTCCTGCTTTTCTTTAAGGGCCTGTAACTCTTTAGCAGTGCTCTCCTGTAATTCTTTAAGTGACTTATGAAAGTCCTTCTTGATGTCCTCTATCATCATTATGAGAAATGTTTTTAAATCTAGGTCTAGATTTTCGGTTGTGTTGGGGTGCCCAGGAATAGGTGGGGTGGGAGTGCTGCGTTCTGATGATGGTGAGTGGTCTTGATTTCTGTTAGTAGGATTCTTATGTTTGCCTTTCGCCATCTGGTCATCTCTGAAGCTAGCTGTTTTAGTTGTTTTAGTTGTTTTAGTTGTTTAGTTTAGTTTAAGAGCTTGTTCTTCAGGTGACTCTGTTAGCCTCTATAAGCAGACCTGGAGGGTAGCACTCTCCTTAGTTTCAGTGGGCAGAGTATTCTCTGCAGGCAAGCTCTCTTCTTGCAAGGCAGGTACCCAGATATCTGGTGTTCAAACCAGACTCCTGGCAGAAGTTGTGTTCCACTCACTAGAGGTCTTAGGATCTCGTGTGGAATCCTGTGTGAGCCCTTGCGGGTGTCAGGCGACTCCGCTGGCAAGGTAGCCCGGGGCTCGAGTGGAGTGGAAGGTGTTTGTGCCCCAGATCAAGCCCGGGTAGCCTGCTTCCCTATGTACTGCAGTCTCAGGTTCCGTGGGATTGGATTGGGGCAGGCGCTGTGTTCCACTCACCAGAGGTCTTAGGATCCCGTGGGGAGTCCCGTGTGGGCTCTTGTGGGTGTTGGGCAAGACTCTGCTGGCAAGGTAGCCCGGGGCTCTAGTCGAGCGGTAGGGGCTTGTGCCCCCATCAGGCCCGGGTAGCCTGCTTCCCTATGTACTGCAGTCTCAGGTTCCGTGCGATTGGATTGGGGCAGGCGCTGTGTTCCACTCACCAGAGGTCTTAGGATCCCATGGGGAGTCCCGTGTGGGCCCTTGCGGGTGTTGGGCAAGACTCTGCTGGCAAGGTAGCTCGGGGCTCGAGTAGAGCAGAAGGGACTTGTGCCCCAGATCAGGCCCGGGTAGCCTGCTTCCCTATGTAAAGCAGTCTCAGGTTCCGCGTGATTGGATTGGGGCAGGCGCTGTGTTCCACTCACCAGAGGTCTTAGGATCCCGTGGGGAGTCCCGTGTGGGCCCTTGCGGGTGTTGGGCAAGACTCTGCTGGCAAGGTAGCCCGGGGCTCGAGTGGAGCTGAAGGGGCTTGTGCCCCAGATCAGCTATTATTTTTTTTTTAATTTAAGGTTTTTTAAAGCGTTTTCAGAAGTGTGTTTTAGAGTTATTTTTTTTTTTATGTTTACAAGGTTTTAGAGTATCTTTATTGTTTTTTTAAAGCATGATAGAGTGTTTTTGGTTTTTTTTTGTTTTTTGTCTTTTTTTAACTTTAGGGTTATTTTTCAGGGTCTGAGTGTGTATGTGTGTGTGTGTTCTAGAGTATTTTTCAAAAAAAAATAAGTTTTTTTGTATTTTGTTGTTTTGTGGTTTACAAATTTTAGGGTTGCAGGTCAGTGGTGACCCATGCCTTTTATCCCAGCACTTTAGAAGCAGAGGTCTTGGATTTCTGAGTTCTCGGCCATGCTAGTCTACAAAGTGAGTTCTAGTACAGCCAGGGATGCACAGAAAAACCCTATCTCCGAAAACTCAAAACAAAAGAAAACAACATAACATAACGGAGCACAACACAACACAACACAAAACAAAAAACAAAACAAAAGAAAAAAGAGGCTCATTGTCATTATGGATTCTTGAATATATATATATATATATATATATATATATATATATATATATATATATATATATATATATTTTAGAATGTTAGGGTTTTTTTTTTAAGGGTTTTGTAGAGTTCTTAGAACAGTGTTTTAGAGATTTTTGGTTTTAATGGTTTTAATATACGTGTAGTTTTTTAGGGGGTTTATTAATAATTTTAGGGTTTTTAATTGATTTTTGGTTCCTATTAGACTTTAGTTTATTATAATATTATTATTATTATTATTATTATTATTATTATTATTATTATTATTATTTAGGGTTTCACTGTTTTATTTAGTTGTGTGTGTGTGTATGTGTGTGTGTGTGTGTATGTGTGTGTGTGTGTGTGTGTGTGTGAATGTGTTTGTTATAGAATTTTTTTTTAAATTTTTCAGGTTATATATTTTGGGGGATTAAGAGTTTATTGTGTTCCATGGTTTTAATGCCACACTTAGGGGGCAGAGGTAGGTAGATTTCTGTGTTCAAGCCCAGCATGTTCTGTAGAGTGATTACCAGCACAGACAGGGAATACACAGAGAAACATACTCTACAATAACTCATAAAGAAGAGAAAGAAAGAAAGAAAGAAAGAAAGAAAGAAAGAAAGAAAGAAAGAAAGAAAGAAAGAAAGAAAGAAAGAAAGAAAGAAAGAAAGAAAGAAAGAAAGAAAGAAAGAAAAAAAGAAAGAAAGAAAGAAGAAAGAAAGAAAAAAGAAAGGAAGAAAGAAAAAAGAAAGGAAGAAGAGAGATAGAACAGAAAGAAAGAAAGAAAGAAAGAGAGAAAGAAAGGGAGAAAGAAAGGAAGAAAGAAAGAAAGAATTATTTTATGAGAGAGATAAGAACAAATTGATCCTTTATAGCAGTAAATTTCAGTCTCCCAGTAAGAAAAACCGGCTGGAAAAAATTACGTTGCTTGCATACACCTTATTTATCTATAACAGTTTTTTAGTTAGAAATCTGTGTGGATTCTTGGTAATAATATGGGATTTTAAACCATAATTTATAAACAGCTCATCATAGAAGTATATTGAGAAGATGCTTTTCTTTCTATATACTCATAATTATCCACTAGAAGAAAGTTGAAAGTAACCACAGTTTAATTGTTATAGTACTTGAAAAGTTGTGCAGATATATATAATCAGTGTGAGAAAAATAATGTTGGCGCTTTGCTCCATGCACCAAATGTGAGTATATATGTAAAGTGGTTGAAGCTTTGCACGGTCCAAAAAGTGTGTGTGTGTGTGTGTATGCGTGTGTGTGTGTGCACGCACGAGTGTGTTTTTGTGTGTTTCAGTGTCTCTATGTGCCTGTGTGTGTATGTGTATAAGATTGTTTGTGCTTCTTAAAGCCTTGCTTCTTCCACCATGTGTGTAAATGTGTCTGCTTTATATACTACCTATCCCACATCCCCTACTTGGATCACTAAACACACTATCACAGGTAGTCTTGGACAGACAAACAGACAATAAACAGACAATAAACAGACAGAAGCATACTGGGCATGGCTTAAGCATGTATGAGACCTCCCACCACCTCCAACATGGAAACACCTAGTCCAACAAGTTTACACATCCTAATACTGCCTATGGGCTTAAGGGAAACAATTGCATTAAAATTACCACACCCACCTATGTACAGGCATACTATATTCATGCATTAGAGATAAACAGAGAAGAGGGTTAGAGAGAAAGAGAGAGAGAGATATGTACGTGATAGAGAACTAGGTGCATATATATATCTACATAAATACAGTCAATCATTAATTCATACATACATATATATATATATACATGTACATCATATACAGATACAGATACATATACACACACACACACATACATACATACATACATACATACACACACACAGAGATGATGAATAGATAGACAATTAGATGTGATATTAATCTATACGCTAGAGACATGGTGCAAATTACTTCACACACACACACACACACACACACACACACCCTGAACATCGTTTACAATCCTCAGTTAAGACATAAAGATTGGACATTCAAACTACAAAGTCATCTACAAACTCACCCAGAAAACTTACAATATTCATTTGGTGTGCATAGGTTTGATTAATATGTAGGTTTTACTTTGTTTCTGTATATTATGAGAGATTAATCTCTAAAACTATTTCTCAAGCTTGTTCATTAATTCAGTTATTACTGTGTACAACCTGATACATATAATCCACTAGATTGCAATGTTATAGAAGATATTTATTGTGCTGGACATATACTGATATACCCCTCAGCTCCAAAATATATCTTTTAAAGACACATGGTAAGAAATTATCTTCCAAATGACCTCACATGAAACTGTCATCTGGTGGAAAACAACACAGCATAGGAAGCAATTTACACATAAAGTATATAGTCATGTGAATATTTGTGACAGTGATTACAATTGTAAAGTAGAATTGCATATTGGTATGTCTTTGGAACAATAAGAATAATTATATATGTACATTGTATTTTCCCAAAAGAGTAGGAAATGTGACACATTTAGGCAGTGGGATGCTGGTTTTCAATGCCAGGATATGACTAAAATAATAACAAACTAATAACAGGTCCTCTTCTAAACTTAAATAAAACAGCAACAGCAACAAGAAGAAGAGAACAGCAATCAAAAGTAACAATATCGTCTGTGTCATCTTCATTAGGATGTGCAGCAATCTGAACAACCTTGCAAAAATGTGGGTAGATGTCTAGTGCTTTGTCAGCCTGACAAGTTTGTGCTCAACAACCCATGTCTGTATACAAAAGTTGGGACCAATCCATTGATGATGAATGCCCTGAACATGAGTGCTAGATAAATGGCCTGAAGAAAATGAATGCTACTCCCCACTCTCCTTGTTGCTCTGGAGACTTCATAGCAGAGAGTACTAATTTTATATTGAAGAGCAGAAGAATGTCCAAAACTTCATTGTGTACATTGTGTACATGTGAAGCCTCTTTGAGTGAAGTGTAAGACCTGCTAGATCAGAAGGTAAAATGAGAAGCAAATAAATAAATAAAGATACAAGTATAGAGACCCCATTTAATGAGAATGAGCTTTCTGAAGTATACTTGGACAGATGTGGAGTTTTAAGATCCAATCATTCAGAAATGGAATGTAGGCACTATTGATGGCCTTATTGTCATTTTGAGAAGTCCCCAAAACTAGTCAGAGATGTATGACTAATGGTAAGAGGTGAGTGGACAAAGTATATTGGGAAGAAATGAGACCCTATGAGCCATGAAATATAGTTAAGACCCCAAAGATCTGAAGGGAAAAACATGAAGGCCTCTTTGGAAAAAAATTGGAAATCTAAAACCCCTTTGTACAGGCAAACTAACATGTTTGAATGGGTAGAGTTTAAATTTGTATGCTCTTTCTTTGACATGAGATCAAAGTCCCAGCCTACCTCATGCAATGGAGTACATTCCACGTACTTTCTAACAGCTGGCAACTCCTCATCAGGGACTAGAGCATCTCTTCACTGTAGTAAATGTGGTGCTGGATAAGGAAGCACTCGGAGCCTTCATCAAAAATCCTGGCTGACAGTTCCACACTGGTTCTCCTCCTCAGGCATATGTTCATCTGCTGGGTCTAGATATTAATGGTGAGGAACACATCGTTTTAGTTTCTGCTTTGAGGCAATGAGCTTTTGTTCTGGGCTGTACTTCTTAAGGTTGGGCTTGGGTAATTTAAGCTTTGGTGGCCTGGATGTTTTCTTGGGACTTAAAATTGGGGGGTCGGAGGTGTCTAGGTCTTTGAATCAGAATAGGACAATGCAAGCTCTTCCTTAGTCAGAAAGGCATATTTGAAGACCACTTGGTGAAAATGAGATCCAGTAGATTGGAATCCCTTTGTTCAAAACAAAAGGATCTGAGGCCCAACTAAATAGACTTAGTTAATCTATTCCTACAGGGGCAAATTTAGAAAGTCTGAGAACCCTTTGGATATTGATGGACTGTAGTTCTCTCTTAGAACAGGGGTCAGCGGTGGTGGATCCTTTTGTGAGAAGGGGATTATTTCAGGTATAGTCTAAAAGCCACTACAGCAAAAGACGGTGTTTGGAACACTTTGGGTAAGGGAAGACATTGACTATCCCTATTTGCAGAAGAAGAAATGTTTCTTACCCTCACAGGATTGTTAATAGATAAGATTTTTTTTTTAATAGAAGGATTGAGAAAGGAGCTTCACAGGATTTTATGTAATAGTCTTATTTTCTCTTATTCTCATGTCTGCAGCAATGTTGAGCAGAAAATGAACGCTGATTGATATCATGAGAATTGTAGGATATTCCAGGTACTTTTTTTTTATCAGCTCCAAACTTGAAATTACAATCTAGAATACACATCATCTGAATGTCCATGGTAGGCATGACAACAATCTTAGAATACTTCTAGAGGGTGTATTGTAGTACTCCCAGGTTTAGAGTCTTCCTCAGTTATATGTCCATCCACACATTCCTGTTCATGGAATACAGAACATCTCTGTCAACGTGATCACAACAAAAACAGTAATCTAATTTACCGTTATCTTGATACTCTTCTTTTTGGGATATCAGCCCAGAGTGTTATGAAATCTCTTAGGTCAGGACAGTGCTTCCCAGGCCACGGAAGTTAGAAGTTATAGGTAGGACATCCAATGGGAGGACGATGAATCTGGGGAATTTTCTCAATCACACCAACCATGTCTGGAGAACTCTCTTGTGGATGTTGAAATCTTCCTATGTAAGATAGGGAAAGAGATTGGGCAAGTTGGCCCAGAAGTAGGACTGTTGTGCCCTTCACCAAAGAGACAATATGGCAAACTTCATGGGAATAAGGGAGTTGAAACATTCTGGTCTTAAGCAGCATTTCTTTGAAACTTTGCAAAAGTGAAATTCTATGTCTACTTGTCAGAGGAGTAAAATCTTTGGGTATTTTCAATAAATATTGAAGACTATTTAACACTGGAGAATATGTGTATAACTTCTGTAGCAGTGGAAGTTCCAGTATTGCTTGATCAGCTTCCAATTCTTTTTTTCTTCTTATTTTTTTTTCAAAATTTAGAATATCCACATATTTTATGTTCTGTTTATATGGCAAGAAACAATTGTTCCAGTATCCCAATAGGTTGTATGTATATTTTGGGGCTATGAAAGCTTTGGTCAGATAATATAAGAGCAAGACTCCTTTCTTTAGTAGAGGAATATCTAAGATTATTTTTAGCAGGAAGACATTTGGAAGTAATACTATACAGTTGGAATAGAGCAGGCACACATAATCAATAGGAGAAGATCTATTGATACCTTATAAGAGAGGGTAGGTATGTATCCACCGTTGAAAAAATGGAAATACTTTAGTTCAATGTGGGTATTAGGAGAAGTCTTTGTTGCCCACTAGACAGAGGGGGAAGAGGAAATATTTATGAGTAGATGTAGAGTGTCTGAGGCTCCCATATGCAGATGGAGAGGTTCTGAAACCTTGGTATGACAGGAGGACATTTACAGACATCTTTTTTTTTTTTTTTTTTAATTTTTTTTTCTTTCCATTTTTTATTAGGTATTTAGCTCATTTACATTTTTAATGCTATACCAAAAGTCCCCCATACCCACCCACCCCCACTCCCCTACCCGCCCACTCCCCCTTTTTGGCCCTGGCGTTCCCCTGTTCTGGGGCATATAAAGTTTGTGTGTCCAATGGGCCTCTCTTTCCAGTGATGGCCGACTAGGCCATCTTTTGATACATATGCAGCTAGAGTCAAGAGCTCCGGGGTACTGGTTAGTTCATAATGTTGCTCCACCTATAGGGTTGCAGATCCCTTTAGCTCCTTGGGTACTTTCTCTAGCTCCTCCGTTGGGAGCCCTGTGATCCATCCATTAGCTGACTGTGGGCATCCACTTCTGTGTTTGCTAGGCCCCGGCATAGTCTCACAAGAGACAGCTACATCTGGGTCCTTTCGATAAAATCTTGCTAGTGTATGCAATGGTGTCAGCGTTTGGATGCTGATTATGGGGTGGATCCCTGGATAAGGCAGTCTCTACATGGTCCACCCTTTAATCTCAGCTCCAAACTTTGTCTCTGTAACTCCTTCCAAGGGTGTTTTGTTCCCACTTCTAAGGAGGGGCATAGTGTCCACACTTCAGTCTTCATTTTTCTTGAGTTTCATGTGTTTAGGAAATTGTATCTTATATCTTGGGTATCCTAGGTTTTGGGCTAATATCCACTTATCAGTGAGTACATATTGTGTGAGTTCCTTTGTGAATGTGTTACCTCACTCAGGATGATGCCCTCCAGGTCCATCCATTTGGCTAGGAATTTCATAAATTCATTCTTTTTAATAGCTGAGTAGTACTCCATTGTGTAGATGTACCACATTTTCTGTATCCATTCCTCTGTTGAGGGGCATCTGGGTTCTTTCCAGCTTCTGGCTATTATAAATAATGCTGCTATGAACATAGTGGAGCATGTGTCCTTCTTACCAGTTGGGGCATCTTCTGGATATATGCCCAGGAGAGGTATTGCTGGATCCTCCGGTAGTACTATGTCCAATTTTCTGAGGAACCGCCAGACGGATTCCAGAGTGGTTGTACAAGCCTGCAATCCCACCAACAATGGAGGAGTGTTCCTCTTTCTCCACATCCTCGCCAGCATCTGCTGTCACCTGAATTTTTGATCTTAGACATTCTGACTGGTGTGAGGTGGAATCTTAGGGTTGTTTTGATTTGCATTTCCCTGATGATTAAGGATGTTGAACATTTTTTCAGGTGCTTCTCTGCCATTCGGTATTCCTCAGGTGAGAATTCTTTGTTCAGTTCTGAGCCCCATTTTTTAATGGGGTTGTTTGATTTTCTGAAGTCCACCTTCTTGAGTTCTTTATATATGTTGGATATTAGTCCCCTATCTGATTTAGGATAGGTAAAGATCCTTTCCCAATCTGTTGGTGGTCTCTTTGTCTTATTGACGGTGTCTTTTGCCTTGCAGAAACTTTGGAGTTTCATTAGGTCCCATTTGTCAATTCTCGATCTTACAGCACAAGCCATTGCTGTTCTGTTCAGGAATTTTTCCCCTGTGCCCATATCTTCAAGGCTTTTCCCCACTTTCTCCTCTATAAGTTTCAGTGTCTCTGGTTTTATGTGAAGTTCTTTGATCCATTTAGATTTGACCTTAGTACAAGGAGATAAGTATGGATCGATTCGCATTCTTCTACATGATAACAACCAGTTGTGCCAGCACCATTTGTTGAAAATGCTGTCTTTCTTCCACTGGATGGTTTTAGCTCCCTTGTCGAAGATCAAGTGACCATAGGTGTGTGGGTTCATTTCTGGGTCTTCAATTCTATTCCATTGGTCTACTTGTCTGTCTCTATACCAGTACCATGCAGTTTTTACCACAATTGCTCTGTAGTAAAGCTTTAGGTCCGGCATGGTGATTCCACCAGAGGTTCTTTTATCCTTGAGAAGAGTTTTTGCTATCCTAGGTTTTTTGTTATTCCAGATGAATTTGCAAATTGCTCCTTCTAATTCATTGAAGAATTGAGTTGGAATTTTGATGGGGATTGCATTGAATCTGTAGATTGCTTTTGGCAAGATAGCCATTTTTACAATATTGATCCTGCCAATCCATGAGCATGGGAGGTCTTTCCATCTTCTGAGATCTTCTTTAATTTCTTTCTTCAGAGACTTGAAGTTTTTATCATACAGATCTTTCACTTCCTTAGTTAGAGTCACGCCGAGATATTTTATATTATTTGTGACTATTGAGAAGGGTGTTGTTTCCCTAATTTCTTTCTCAGCCTGTTTATTCTTTGTGTAGAGAAAGGCCATTGACTTGTTTGAGTTAATTTTATATCCAGCTACTTCACCGAAGCTGTTTATCAGGTTTAGGAGTTCTCTGGTGGAATTTTTAGGGTCACTTATATATACTATCATATCATCTGCAAAAAGTGATATTTTGACTTCCTCCTTTCCAATTTGTATCCCCTTGATCTCCTTTTGTTGTCGAATTGCTCTGGCTAATACTTCAAGTACTATGTTGAAAAGGTAGGGAGAAAGTGGGCAGCCTTGTCTAGTCCCTGATTTTAGTGGGATTGCTTCCAGCTTCTCTCCATTTACTTTGATGTTGGCTACTGGTTTGCTGTAGATTGCTTTTATCATGTTTAGGTATGGGCCTTGAATTCCTGATCTTTCCAGAACTTTTATCATGAATGGGTGTTGGATCTTGTCAAATGCTTTTTCTGCATCCAACGAGATGATCATGTGGTTTTTGTCTTTGAGTTTGTTTATATAGTGGATTACATTGATGGATTTTCGTATATTAAACCATCCCTGCATTCCTGGAATAAAACCTACTTGGTCAGGATGGATGATTGCTTTAATGTGATCTTGGATTCGGTTAGCGAGAATTTTATTGAGGATTTTTGCATCGATATTCATAAGAGAAATTGGTCTGAAGTTCTCTATCTTTGTTGGATCTTTCTGTGGTTTAGGTATCAGAGTAATAGTGGCTTCATAAAATGAGTTGGGTAGAGTACTTTCTACTTCTATCTTGTGAAAAAGTTTGTGCAGAACTGGAATTAGATCTTCTTTGAAGGTCTGATAGAACTCTGCACTAAACCCGTCTGGTCCTGGGCTTTTTTTGGCTGGGAGACTATTTATAACTGCTTCTATTTCTTTAGGGGATATGGGACTGTTTAGAAGGTCAACTTGATCCTGATTCAACTTTGGTACCTGGTATCTGTCCAGAAATTTGTCCATTTCGTCCAGGTTTTCCAGTTTTGTTGAGTATAGCCTTTCGTAGAAGGATCTGATGGTGTTTTGGATTTCTTCAGGATCTGTTGTTATGTCTCCCTTTTCAGTTCTGATTTTGTTAATTAGGATTTTGTCTCTGTGCCCTCTAGTGAGTCTAGCTAAGGGTTTATCTATCTTGTTGATTTTCTCAAAGAACCAACTCCTCGTTTGGTTAATTCTTTGAATAGTTCTTCTTGTTTCCACTTGGTTGATTTCACCCCTGAGTTTGATTATTTCCTGCCGTCTACTCCTCTTGGGTGAATTTGCTTCCTTTTTTTCTAGAGCTTTTAGATGTGTTGTCAAGCTGCTAGTATGTGCTCTCTCCCGTTTCTTCATGGAGGCACTCAGAGCTATGAGTTTCCCTCTTAGAAATGCTTTCATTGTGTCCCAAAGGTTTGGGTACGTTGTGGCTTCATTTTCATTAAACTCTAAAAAGTCTTTAATTTCTTTCTTTATTCCTTCCTTGACCAAGGTATCATTGAGAAGAGTGTTGTTCAGTTTCCACGTGAGTGTTGGCTTTCTGTTATTTTTTTTGTTATTGAAGATCAGCCTTAGTGCATGGTGATCTGATAGGCTACATGGGACAATTTCAATATTTTTGAATCTGTTGAGGCCTGTTTTGTGACCTATTATGTGGTCAATTTTGGAGAAGGTACCATGAGGTGCTGAGAAGAAGGTATATCCTTTTGTTTTAGGATAAAATGTTCTGTAGATATCTGTCAGATCCATTTGTTTCATCACTTCTGTTAGTTTCAGTGTGTCCCTGTTTAGTTTCTGTTTCCATGATCTGTCCATTGGTGAAAGTGGTGTGTTGAAGTCTCCCACTATTATTGTGTGAGGTGCAATGTGTGCTTTGAGCTTTACTAAAGTTTCTTTAATGAATGTGGCTGCCCTTGTATTTGGCGCATAGATATTCAGAATTGAGAGTTCCTCTTGGAGGATTTTACCTTTGATGAGAACAAAGTGCCCCTCCTTGTCTTTTTTGATGACTTTGGGTTGGAAGTCAATCTTATCAGATATTAGGATGGCTACTCCAGCTTGTTTCTTCATACCATTTGCTTGGAAAATTGTTTTCCAGCCTTTTATTCTGAGGTAGTGTCTATCTTTTTCTCTGAGATGTGTCTCCTGTAAACAGCAAAATGTTGGGTCTTGTTTGTGTAGCCAGTTTGTTAGTCTATGTCTTTTTATTGGGGAGTTGAGACCATTGATGTTAAGAGATATTAAGGAAAAGTAATTGTTGCTTCCTGTTATTTTTGTTGTTAAAGTTGGCATTCTGTTCTTGTGGCTGTTTTCTTTTAGGTTTGTTGGGGGATTACCTTCTTGTTTTTTCTAGGGCATTGTTCCCGTTCTTGTATTGGTTTTTTTCTGTTATTACCCTTTGAAGGGCTGGATTCGTGGAGAGATAATGTGAGAATTTGATTTTGTCGTGGAATACTTTGGTTTCTCCATCTATGGTAATTGAGAGTTTGGCTGAGTATAGTAGCCTGGGCTGGAATTTGTGTTCTTTTAGTGTCTGTATAACATCTGTCCAGGCTCTTCTGGCTTTCATAGTCTCTGGTGAAAAATCTGGTGTAATTCTGATAGGCTTGCCTTTGTATGTTACTTGACCTTTTTCCCTTACCGCTTTTAGTATTCTATCTTTATTTAGTGCATTTGTTGTTCTGATTATTATGTGTCGGGAGGAATTTCTTTTCTGGTCCAGTCTATTTGGAGTTCTGTAGGCTTCTTGTATGTTCATAGGTATCTCTTTCTTTATATTTGGGAAGTTTTCTTCAATAATTTTGTTGAAGATGTTTGCTGGTCCTTTGAGTTGAAAATCTTCATTCTCATCCACTCCTATTATCCGTAGGTTTGGTCTTCTCATTGTGTCCTGGATTTCCTGGATATTTTGAGTTAGGATCTTTTTGCATTTTCCATTTTCTTTGATTGTTGTGCCGATGTTCTCTATGGAATCTTCTGCACCTGAGATTCTCTCTTCCATCTCTTGTATTCTGTTGCTGATGCTCAAATCTATGGTTCCAGATTTCTTTCCTAGGGTTTCTATCTCCAGTGTTGCCTCACTTTGAGTTTTCTTTATTGTTTCTACTTCCCTTTTTAGGTCTAGTATGGTTTTGTTCATTTCCATCACCTGTTTGTATGTTTTTTCCTCTTTTTCTGTAAGGACTTCTACCTGTTTGATTGTGTTTTCCTGTTTTTCTTTAAGGACTTGTAACTCTTTAGCAGTGTTCTCCTGTATTTCTTTAAGTGATTTATTAAAGTCCTTCTTGATGTCCTCTACCATCATCATGAGATATGCTTTTAAATCTAGGTCTAGGTTTTCGGGTGTGTTGGGGTGCCCTGGACTGGGCGAAGTGGGAGTACTGGGTTCTGATGATGGTGAGTGGTCTTGGTTCCTGTTAGTAGGATTCCTACGTTTACCTTTCGCCATCTGGTAATCTCTGGAGTTAGTAGTTATAGTTGACTCTGTTTAGAGATTGTTCTTCTGGTGATTCTGTTACCGTCTCTCAGCAGACCTGGGAGACAGATTCTCTCCTCTGAGTTTCAGTGCTCAGAGCACTCTCTGCTGGCAAGCTCTCTTACAGGGAAGGTGCGCAGATATCTTGTTTTTGGACCTCCTCCTGGTCGAAGAAGAAGGCCCAAAACAGGGCCTCTCTCAGAAGCTGTGTTGCTTTGGCAGTTCCCAGAAGCTGTCAGCTTCTGTGGTGCAGACTCTCACCTGTGCAGACTAAAATCCTAAGTTCCAGGGAGTCCTGGAACCAAGATGGTGACCGCTGCTCCTGAGGCCGAGGCCGTCTCCCGAGCCAGGCGGACACCTGTCCCCTGGTCCGGATGGTGGCCGGTTATCTGCGGCCCGCCCAGGCTGCTGCCTCAGCGGCTCTGTGCTTCTGCCCGTCCCAGAAGCTGTCCGGTTCTCTGGCGCACCCTCTAACCTGTTCAGACTAATTTCCTAAATTCTGCTGAGTCCCGGAACCAAGATGGCGACCGCTGCTGCTGAGGCTGAGGTCGCCTCCCAAGCCAGGCGGACACCTGTCCTCTGGTCCGGATGGTGGCCGGTTATCTGCGGCCCGCCCAGGCTGCTGCCTCAGCGGCTCTGTGCTTCCGCCCGTCCCAGAAGCTGTCCGGTTCTCTGGTGCACCCTCTAACCTGTTCAGACTAATTTCCTAGGTCCCGCGGAGTCCCGGAACCCAGATGGCGACCGCTGCTGCTGAGGCTGAGGTCGCCTCCCAAGCCAGGCGGACACCTGTCCTCTGGTCCGGATGGTGGCCGGTTGTCTGCGGCCCGCCCAGGCTGCTGCCTCAGCGGCTCTGTGCTTCTGCCCGTCCCAGAAGCTGTCCGGTTCTCTGGCGCACCCTCTAACCTGTTCAGACTAATTTCTAAATTCTGCTGAGTCCCGGAACCAAGATGGCGACCGCTGCTGCTGAGGCTGAGGTCGCCTCCCAAGCCAGGCGGACACCTGTCCTCTGGTCCGGATGGTGGCCGGTTATCTGCGGCCCGCCCAGGCTGCTGCCTCAGCGGCTCTGTGCTTCCGCCCGTCCCAGAAGCTGTCCGGTTCTCTGGTGCACCCTCTAACCTGTTCAGACTAATTTCCACAGACATCTTTTATAGAGAGCATGAATTTGAGAACCCCTGGAACAAAAAGAATCATTCTGATGTCACTTTCAAAAGAGAAGTTCAATGAGAGAAACATTTAAATGAAAAATGTTAACTCTCTGTCAGATAGAGAATAATTTGTAATCCTTCCTGGTCAGAAAGGGTAATTATTGAAGACCTTTTTTTGGACTACAAGTGGAGTTTGGGGCCTGGGGCATGTTGAGATGATCTCAAGCCCTATCAGTCTTACAAGAAAGATATTGGACTCTCTTGTATACAGAGGGTGCATTTTATAAACAATGGACAGAAATTGGTGGTCTAAGCTTTGATGATTAGAAGTAGAAGATTAAAGCCGAATTAGAGTTGCTTAAAGTCCAAAACCTCTTTTAGGATAAGAGACCTAGGGTACCTTAATCTGGAGCGGTAGGACCGCTTCACAGCATAAAATATTATCATCTTCAGATACACAGTGGTAGGCCTGGCAGCAATATAAGCATTATGAATCAGCCATTATTGTCAGTCTCTAAGTTCTCTTGAAGTTTATCATCAGTTATATGGGTGTGTGCATGAAGGATGGTATGAAGGATAGATGACCTAATATTCAAGCTCTGTTAATGCAGGGCAGAATTAAGTGAAGTCCCTTTGGTCACACATATAATTTCCTAGAGGCCATGTTTGCAGGGTAAAGATCTAAAACTCATGATTGGAGTCTTATATTGGACAATTTGTATGTCGGGATGTTCTTAGGATACTTTGATCTTTTTCCCCTTGTGAAAAATGAATACTCTGATATTACAATAGTAAACTCCAGTCATTATTATAAATGATATTGCATAGAAATTGAAGGTTTTTGATATTGTTGGTAACAGCACTAGGTCATGAAGGACACCTATCCCAAGTGAAATGCTGATGACCCATCATCCAAAGGTAATGATGTGATATACCTGGAAAACAAGTACACTTTGAGTAGGATGTATTCATAACTGCAACTTCTGTGGCCATTCTGGCCTGTTTTGCTTAAAAAGTAAGTACCTGGTGCTGGAGAGATGTTTCAGTGGTTAAGAGCACTAATTTCCAGTGGTCTTGAGTTCAAAACTATCTGTAATTGTATCCAGTACCCTCTTCTAATGTGCAAGCACACATGCATATAAAACATTAAGTGCATAATAAATAAAAAATACATACAGATATAAATAATTACTTAAAAAAAGGAAGGAAGGAAGGAAGAGAAAGAAATAAAGGAGTGAAGAAAGAGAGTAAGTGAGAAAAAAGTAAGGAAAGAAAGAAAGAAGGATGGAAGGAGGAACGAAGGAAGTAAGGAATGATGGAAGGAAGGAAAGGAGACAGGGAGGGAGAGATGTACCTGTGGCTACAGAGTGAACAGAATGGTAGTGCATGGTTTGCTTCCATCTAGTCTTTCCAGCTTCCATTATTCATATTTTGAATGTACTGTTGGGAAGAATACAATGAGCAATCAGCAGACTCTTCCAACAGGGTGAGTGGTTGTCTGACCTGAGGTTGTATTGGTCTGTACATATCTATAACTGAGAGACAGGAGCACAGCATTTCTGACAACCACCTGTAGGATGGTTGTATGTATATAATTTTTCCTTTCTATGTTCTGCCCTGCTTCCTACACTCAGAAACTTGTGAGAGCCCACTGTGAAGTTGCAATTGTGTTTGCCTGGCAATCTTGGTCATAGAGATTGGCACTGAGTTAATATGAGTTTAGGTCAAGCTTAAGTTGCCCTTTGAATGAAGTCATACTCTTGCGCATCCCAAGACACTATATCTGAAGCTTCTATGACTACAGGTGGAATGAATGAGACCCTCTTGGCCATAGGAACCAAATCTGAGGTCTCTGTCATTTTTCCATGGCACATACACCCTTGGCCAGCAATAGGATATCTATGATTCTTGTGGTTGAAAGAGGAAATAATAGCCCCCTTTTATACTACAATGAACTACATGTGAGTAGACATTATTCTATCATTTTCAGAGGTAATGGAATAAGTCTTACTTCTTCTGGGGCATTTCTTTTATTAGATTTTTTCTTTATTTACATTTCAAAAGCTATCCACATTCTGAGGTCTCCCTCTGAAAATCTGCTATGCCCTCCTTCTCCCACTGCTCCACTACCAGCCTATTACTTCTTCCTGGCCCTGGCATTGCCCTATACTATGGCATACAGCCTTCACTGTACCAAGGGCTTCTCCTCCCATTGATGACCTACAAGGCCATCCTTTGCTACATATATAGCTAGAGTCACAAGTTCCACTATGTGTTTTCTTTGATTGGTGATATAGTTCCATGGAGAGCTGAGGTTACTGGTAAGGTCATATTAAGGTTCTTCCTATGGGGCTCCAGTTCCTTTCAGCTCCCTGGGTATTTTTCTGGCTATTTCATTGGGGTCTGTGTGCTTTGTTCAATGGATGACTGTGAGCATCCAGTTCTGTATTTGCCAGGCACTGGTCTGGGGCATCTTTTGTCATAAGAGAAATGACTAAGTCCACCTTTCAAAGAAACTGAAAGGCAGAAAGGTTGATGGTATTTCCACTAAATGGGTACTTTAGATCATTTTGGGGAACAGAGAAGGTCTGTAGGAGCCTTAGTCATAGGAGGCAGGTCTGACACACTCTTCAGTGAAAAAAAAAAGACTGAGCTAACTTGGGAAGAGAGGAAGTACTGGGCACTTAGGAATAAGAGAAAATGATGAGGCCTGGTTGTACAATGGTATGCATTAGAAAATCGTTGAGGAGAGGGTTATTGCTATGCAACATCCTGTTGCACATGAATGTCCCTCTTACCTTGTTCAGTAAAGGAAGTTCCTCCACTGCTGTTGAACTTTCAACTCTTTCTTAGTTGATAAAAGTTCCACATCGTGTTTTTAGTCTGGGGGAGTTCAAACAACAACCCAAGCGTTTTAAACCAGCCTAAATGTCTGTCCATGGCTAGGTTAACTCCTTCATTTTATCATAATATGTACATATGTGGACAACAACTATTCAATTTGATTGCAGAGCATAGCATAGCATATGATCCAATCAATAATTCTATACATAGTGCCTGGGATGACAAAACAGAGAGCAACAATATATTTCCCTCGCCATCCTTATAAAAGGTGAAAAGCTTAAATCTTTCTTATTTAGAGAATAAACATTTGATATACTTCAAACTCATAAGAGAATGCTTGAGGATTCAACAGAGCATATCTAATTTCACATTTAGTATAAAGGAAATTTTGACCTTCCTTTGGTCAAATACAGGAGTTAATGTTCAACCTTGCAGATGTCACCAAGATCTAAGGCCATATTTGGGGGAAGGAAAAGACTGAGGCTCAATGAGCCTCACCCAGGTTAGTTCTCTTGGCTACTTCAAAAAGTAAGGAGTGCGAGAGGCATCTTAAGAATAGAAGAGTTCTGAGAACCTCTTCTCAGAATGAAACATTCTAAGACCACATTCAACAGAGGGGAAATCATGAAAATCTTGGATCCTAAAGTAGAGGTCCCAAGTCTTATTTTCCAGGTAAGAAATATCCAGTTCAGTTATGGACATCATGGGAAGTTCCTAGACTCCACTGGGAACTGTAAGACTATTCAGACTCTTCCTCACTAGCTTCCAAGAAATTTCCCCATATACATACCCTGTGTAACAACATTGAGTGTCCAGGCAATGGTCACAACAATCTCCCAACGTGATAAGTAGTTATGTAAAAATTGATGTTTCCACAAGGCTGTTTTCAGCTGCACACATCTGTGAATAAAAGATAGTAATGGGGCATTTTGATGACCAATTTTGAGGCACAAGATATGGGAGACAATTTCAGTTTTTTTTTTTTTGTTTTTTGTTTTTTTTAATTTTCTGCCCTATCATCTAAAAGGGGAGAAATGTGAGATGACATTGTTCACATATGTGTTGTGTGGATATCTTGGACAAATGGGATATGTTTAAAGCAAACTTAGTTGATCGGGGTATTTGTGAGGCAAATCCAGTAGAGAATCTATGGTGGTTCTTTAATTGCACTGGTGGATCTGAAGTGTCCTAGTACAGAGGGTGGAGGTCTGAAACTCCCCTTCTACACAGAAGCTACTTCTGAGAGTCCTTTTATTAGAATTTGATTTCCCAAGGCCCCTTTTGCTGAAACTGAATGTTTAAAATCCACTTGGTAAATGGAAGTAGACAATAGACCCATACTCCTACTGAGAAGACAGGGAATGTTAGATGCCCTTTTATGTAGAATAAGTGGTATAATTCTCTCATGGTCTAAAAGCCTTTTAAGGAAATAAAGGCTCAAAGCTACATGGTAGGAATATTCAATGTAAGGTATAATAATACATGTTTTGGGCCACACTTTGCTAATAGGTTCTAGGGCAGTGTTAGTTCTAGGAGAGTTCTGACATTCTATTCAGTGTAGTGAGAAAAAGTAAGTTAACATTGGAAAATATGAGCCCCATGTTGGAAAGGAAATCTCTGAAGCCCTACTGCAAGAGGAGTACAGAAACTACTTGAGGCCGACTGTGATGTTGCCATATAAACTTCGGTCCAAGGTAAAGGTATCTGGTACCTTATACAGTGGAGTATGTTTCCAGCAATGATTACCAATTTTCAATTAATTTTCAGAGATTTATTTTATTTTTATTTTTTTATTTTCATAGTTTGTGTTCATTCAGGAGAGACAAGGAAGCAACATATTCCTTCTTACAAAGACTTTCGATGACTGTTGCTGGCTAGGATACTTCTTTAACATTGTTCATTATCCAGATCTAAGCAGAATTTATGAAGTTATTTCATTTCTATTGAATTGTGTGGAAACAGATGGCACAGGTTCTTTGTTCCAGTTTGAAATTGGACTATGGGACTTCACACCAAAGTGAACTAGGGAACCTGTTTACAGAAGGAGTCACTTTTGGAAATTTGCCTGATAAGTTAGGGATAAAACTACTTTGACCATATATAGGAATATCATTTTTGAGAAGGAGAATATGTTGGGAGGATAAAGAAGATAAGAAAGATCCCAGAAACCCTCAGGAAAATGTTAATCTTTGGAATTGGAAGAAGATGTCGAAAACAGCTTATCAAGTGCAAACGAACTCACAATTCAGAATACAAATGTGTTCTGAGAAATTAAGGTGTGCTTGCCAACAATCAGAGCATTTTTCTTACAAATTGTTTGGTAATCTCTTACTCTATGTTCTCTGTAAAGCAGCATGCCAGGCATAGCCAACAAAGAGGGAGCTGCTCCATTTCAAGTGACAGGCTTAAAAATAGAAGTTAGGTTATAGCTCATATTTTTACTGTCATGTCTCAGGACATCATTTCAGAGTTGTTTGACATCCCTTCTTTATTTGAGCATGCCTGGCCACACAGGAAACATGGGAAATTTTAGGAACTCGTAGAAGAATAGTCCTGAGGATTCTATTAAGAAAAGTAAATTTTCTGAGATATGCATGGTCAAGAGATGTTGATTTAAAGTTTCCACAAGCAAAAATAAACATCAACTTTAGTTTTCATATTAGTAGCTTTTCAGTAGGCTCCCTAAGCAACAGAATTTGTATTAAGACCTGTTCAAACTGAGGGGTGTGTCTATATTTCCCCAATTCAAAGATAAAATGTAAGTTTCTTCCTTGTCAGAATATTTACGTCAAAGATTCTTCATTGAAAATTTTTTGAACCTAGAATTTACCTTGAACTGAAGGGAAAATCTCGGAAACATTAGTAAATATATTTAAAGTTCAGTCCATAATATCAGCAAGTTGTGTGGGATTCCTCGACCTAAAAGTATGTCCAAAACTCCTTTGGACATAGTGGTATAATCAGAGACTCCCTTTGATTCAAGGTAAGATCTGATGACTCCTTAATCAAAGACAGATGGAGTAAGTATTACTTGGGGAGAAATGAGGTGGTGTTATCCTTGTAACAGGACAGATGATCAGAGTATGAAAATCTCCATAATAGTTTGTACAAAAAAATTGCATACCTTAACTCATAAGGTCCTGCTTTGCCACACGTAACAGTTCTTCACATTCTGGAGTATCCATATCTTTAACAGAATTAGCAAGACACCAAATATAGATACCATGATTCATGAAAAGCTTGAGCTACACTCTTCAGCATGATTGCCTCCTAAGAATTATGTTCAACCACCAGAACTGTGTTAGAATGATCATTTCACACCATGTCATGTGACTGAAGTCAAGGAAGAGGCATAGGGTTCCAGGATTGGCCTCCTTGACTTGATTTATCTGACATGTGACCAGAGGGAAAAAAATGCTCCTTGTCAGAGGTAAAATATCTGTTCCTGAACAGAAATGATTTTTATGAGAGCCCATTGACTCAAAGGGGTGATTTTTAAGACCTCAATCATCACAGGAAGGGAAACACCATAACTGTGGAACCAAGTAAGTCCCTCGATCCTGTTGGACAGTAGGGGAGTATCACTTTTTACCTTCTGTAGAGGAGGTTGGACCAGGCACTCCTTAACTCCACATCTTCAGAGAACTCTAGAAAATTCTTATCCCTGAGGACTCTACTGCACACTTGACAGCACTCTGAGGTTTCTTCTGACAAGACTGCTCAAAGTCCCTGGATCTGTTTCCTATTTATACTTACAATAGGCCACACAAGTATGGGTGTTGAGGACAATTACCTTTATGATGAGCAACATAAAGAGAGATGTCCTTGTATCTAGGCTGAATTTTTTATTCACTGGCCATGGGACTTGAATCCAGACTTCTCTGAATTTATTGGTGGTGAAAGGTGTATCCCCTAAACAATAATTTCTGAGAGAGAATCTCTGGTCTATAGTAGTTGAATGGTAGACCTGAGTCAGCCATGAACAAAGAATGAAACTCCTGTGAATTCTTGGTAACAAGGGTTCCGTTTTTAGCACACCAGAGCTGTATTTGAATGTATGAGACACACTCCTTACTCTCAAATGTCAGTTCTATACTTTCTTCATCAGAGGGCCATGTCTCAGACCCCTCCAGTGCAGACAGAGAAAGAACAAAGTGTTTTTATTGAAGGTCAGCAGACCCCTTTGTCATACCCTTAATGTCAGGGACTACTATGTTTACAGGAAGTAAGGCTAAGGCCTTCTTCAAAAGATAATCCAACTGGGTGTCAGCCCTCTTGAAATCATGGGATACTTTACTTTTAAGGGTGCGTGACTTGATGGAGTTCCTATTTCTGCTGGAAATATAAATTATACCAGTTCTAGTGGGGTACATCTGAAGCCATCTGATGTGAATTCATCAAAGCTATTGCACGCTGATAGTAAAAGAGCCATATTTGTGGCCATATTAAGATATTATTGAAATCTGAAGTCTTGCTTCTCATGTCATATATCTCCGGATATCTTCATTCATTGAGGACCAGATGGCACCTTTGTTCTGAAGTGATAATTCTGAGGGCAATTAAAGAATGTCTGAAAATTTTGGTTCTCATGAGTCAATGCAGCCTACAACACTGGTGAGTTTCTAACATATTTGCTGTAGAATGGGTACATCTGAACAACCGTTAGCTTATTGAAGGAAGTTGTGAGGCATATATATTCTATTTCATGTATATGTTTATACTGTCACTGCCTTCAAACACACCAGAAGGTGGCATCAGGTCCCACTACAGATGGCTGTGAGTCACCATGTGTTTTCTGGGATTTGAACTCAGGACCTATGCAAAAGCATTCTGTACTCTTACCTGCTGAGCTATCTCTGCAGCTCCAGCACATTGGTTCTAGACAGTTTAGTTTAAGGTCACTTAGGGAATTGGATAAAATCTGAGAATACCTGTTTCAGCATTTGCAGATCAGAAGTCACTTTGGTATACAGTAATTTGGAAGATCTGTGGTTCTTAAGTTGTAAGTCTAAAAATTACTAGAGAAAAATATCTGTATTTGGATTACTGGTTTAGAGCAATTGCACCTCACATGTCCTTGAGCCATGGAGAGTTCATTACACCCCACTTCAAGCATAGGGGAATACATCGTAGGGGTCTCTGAAAGAAAAACAATTTGGAGGACCCTTTTAAAGAAGGAAAATATCGATTTATCCACAAATAACCTATTAAAAACACCATCCATTAGAGTTAGAAAGTCTCATACCACATTTGGGAAAGCAGAAATATCAAACACTCTTGTATCTTTTCAAGATAAAAGGTCAATTTTGGGAGGAAAGAAAGCCTGAATATTTCATTATCGAGGCTTCCTGGGAACCCAGAATATGAATATCATGCAGGCCATGCAACAGCATAATCAATCGCCAGTATGCTAGGAGGAACTTCCCAGCTATTTCTCCTGGTAAATCATCTGCCTACTTCTGTACATGGCAAGGCTTACTCATTTCTACTGGACAACATATAAGTATATGTCCTGGGTTTATGAAATTGCTGGCTACTCTTAGACTCTGGCCAATGAAGCACATGGGTCCAGATCCTTGGACTGAGGTAATGAGGTCAGAGGATCAGAATAAGGAACACTCTGTCCACCTTATATCAAGGGAATCAATTTGCCATGGATTACATCAGATCTAATTGGTCTAGGTCCTTAATGATCAGAAGAAGCACATACTATTCTACATGAGCTGTATATTATATACCAAACTCTTATGGCTACAAATTGTTAGATACTCTTAATCAGAAGGGAGGTTTGTTTGTACTTTTAGTCCAAGGGACATATGTGATGCTTCAATGTGCATCTGAAGCAGCTAGGAGTAGAAATTGTAAGATGTAGAGATGGTTGATGAGAAGTAAAAGTTCTAAACTCATGTTGCTCATAAGGGGCAAAGAAAGGGAAAAACAGGGCACCCTGTGGGTCAAAAAAAGTACTGAAAATGCCAGGGTAAAAGAGAGAAGTGCACTGGTCACCCTCTTGAGAAGGACTGCCTTACAGGATCCATTTGGCAAGCTGTAAAGTTCTGGTGTGTCCTTGGGTCAAAGGAGTAATTCAGGAGTGAGGATTAAGTCATAAGCTTCCTAGAGCATTTATGATATCTCTTTTTTCATAGAAAGCATCTGTGAAGCACATTTTTTTTAGATTGGGCATTTGAGAGCCTGCCTCTTTCAGGCTAAAGCATTCTGAGCCTTACTGAAAGAGGACACATAGCCAATGTCCCTTTGGTGAGAACTGGAAAGTCTGAGTTCACAATGCTCAGACTGATATGGTCTGACTTTCCCTTTTAGGGGAGAAGAAAGAACTACAGCTCCCCTTTTGCTCCGTGATCCTTTTGAAATTGATTTTGATATGATGTATATATTTGTGGCCTCCTAGGACAGAAGGGTCACAAAGGGACACCCAAATTCACATTGTAATGATTGTTTTCTCCCTGGGCAAGAGAGAGCAAGTATCATGTCCTGTGTTTGAGATATTACGTGTAATTACTTTGCATAACAGGGAATGAAGTGGCACCTCCATTTGGAATTCATGGATGTATGAATCCCACTAGGAAAATAGCCAATGTTGTGGGTTCCCATTTTTGTATTAATGGAAGTTATGTGTTTCTCTCTCTTTGGCAGTAGAAACATGTTTTGAGCACTACTTAGTAAAAATAGGGTGGTTGATATCCTCTTGGGGTGATGACAAGAATTTGACACCTCTATGGGGACTTTCTCCATCTGGAGATAACTCAATGCCTTCTTGTTCTGCAGGAGAAGTTTACAGGGCTATTTGGGTATTAGAGGCACTACTCTCTCTCCTCCTATTAGAAGTAGCATTTCAGAGAATCTCATGAGGAGACATGTAAAGTCTGAGGCTCTCTTCATGAGGAATAGAGTGGTTTATGTGCACTTTTCTCTAGGCATGGATCATGGTTTGCCACTCTCATGTTCTGAATGGGAAGCTTGACTGTCCCATTGTTCAGAACGGTCCTTTTCTGATAAGATAAAATAGATTTGGATGGTCTGTATTCACCTTGGTATGGTGGAGGACTTCTGAGGCCCTCCTCATGAGATGGTGAGCATCCAAAGGCTCCTTTAGCAGTATCAGAAGTAGTGAGGGTTATGGTAGTCACAGTTTTAAGATTTGCAACTTTTTTTCTTAGATGTGCAAGATCTTACCAGCATTTTGGAATAGTGGCAGTGTTTCCAGCTAGCATCTTTTTAGAGGACAGGTTTCAGGCCTGCTTGATCTACAGAGGAAAACATTAGTCTTATTTTTTGCAGTATAGAAGTTTTGGGACAACCCCTTGGATGAGGAGAATAACTGAGATCTTTCTTATAAGGAATGCTAGATGTGAAACTCAATTGTGAAGATTAAAAGGGGGAGATGCTTCTTGGAGGAGTAGAGGTAGGACTGGATTCCTTTCAGCATACTTGGAAGATGTGAGGCTACCTTTGGCAGAAGAGATGCATTTTAAAACATCAAGTTCTGAGAGGCAGTATCTGATATCTCCTTCTGAAAATGAGACATGTTTCAATGTCCTTTGGTTAGAATTGGAAGTACTCGGGCTCTTCCTCTGATAAGAGTAACTATCTGGTCATCTTCATGAGAAGGGGTTGGAATTAAGTCCCTGTCTGTACAAAGTGACAGTCTGGGAAATTCTGTTGAAAAGGAAGTACCCACAGTGTCTTTTCTAGATGGCATAGGTTCTAGAGTCCCCTTAGCTAGTTGAAAAAGTTCTAGATATTCCTGGGCTAATGTTGGTGTTCCAAGGATCCCTTGATCAGATACTAAAGAGCTCAGCACATCTACATTGTGTTTCATAAGACACAGAGACCCTGGCAAAGATAGCAAAGATTCTAGAGACCCTGCCACAGATTCTGAACTCTTAGAAACAGATTGGTTACATGGCAGAGATTCTTCCAACTCTGGACTAAATGTTGAAGAAACTGGTAATCTGGGAGAATTTTATGTGGCTGACAAAGATTCTATGATCTCTTGGGTGACAGATGCTATTTCCTCAGGGTTTTGCATACTTGGCATTGTTTCTAGTTTTTCCTTTGCAGAATTAGAAAGTCCCAGATCTTAGGATCAGATGGTGAATATCCTAAAGCCCCATTTTTCTAACAAGGTCCTGGAGATTCTTGGGATAACAAGGAAGTTTCTGAAGGCCGTTGGGCAGATGTTGATGTTCCTACTACACCATGACAAGACAGGGAATGTCTCTGAGTCAATACGACAGGTTGTGACACTCTCAAATATAATTGGACAGATAAAGGTGATCCTAGATGCACTATGGTAGATGCTGAAAATTCCAAAGCTCCTGGTGTAATATTTGCTATTCCTGGCTTGTGTTTTGTACAGGTGCAACCTTTAATATTCTCCTCTAAAGGACAGGCAAGGGCCTCCAGCTTTTTGAACAGATAACAAAGGTCCTGGATTCATGTGAACAGATAGGGACATTGTCAAAGGCTGTAGGGTAGATGATAGAGATCCTAGGGTTCCCTGTCCAGATAAAGAAATTGCCATGGATCCTTTGGAAGAACCTGACATATCTGAAGCAGTTGGATCTGTTTTTTGTACCCTTTGTGGAGTATTCAAATACTCATTTGGTCCCTGGTATGAAGTCAAAGGCCCCTCTGTAGGTTTAGAGAGATCTAAAGGTTCTTCTGTGTAAGGAAAGGAATCAAAAGGATTAGGGAAAAAAGTAATGAAATAAGTTGGGCAAAAATTGCAAGTGCCAGAAGTGAGTCATTGGATATCACATATCCTGAGATAGCTGTTGATTTTTTTTTGTGCACCTGATGCAAATGAGGAATATTCTAGAGTCCCCTAGGAAGATGGCAAAGGTTCTACAGAGCCTTGTGCAGTTGCCAAAATACTCAGAGATTATTGATCAGATCTCAAAATCCTTGCAATATTTTGAGTAGGGTGGGTATATCACTGACACACTGAGGAATATGGTGAGTCTGCTACTGTGTAGTGTGTAGATGTGGACTGAGTTCCTATACATTGTTTATGTAAAGAAGGATTTGAGAGCTTTTGGGAAGTTGTAGATTGTTGTATATACCTTTCTGGACATGTGGACAGATATAAGGTCCTCTTTGCAGAGAGAAAGGGACTCAAACTTTCATGAGAATAATCAGAAGATGCTAGAGTCACTTGTTAAGTGGAAAAAAGACCCAGAGGATTATTAGAACATTCAGAACATTGTGATGTATTCATCATTGCCTATGCTGAGATAGAAAGTTTCAGAGGTCCCTGGGCAGATTACAAAGGTTCTGGATTCCCTTGCCCAAATGGGAAAGTCTCTGCATCTCCTTGGTACAATGTTATTGTCTACCAAGTTTTGGAGGTCATGGTGGCAAAGTTCCTAGAGCTGATGAAGTAGACTGAGAAGATGTTACATCTTCTCTCACTCTTTGAAAATGTCCTAAAATACTCTGTGATTCTTTATATTGTGACAATATCCCTGTGAAACCTGTTGAATTTTCTAGATTTCTTTGGTTGAAGAAAAATAACTTTATATGCATAAAGTTCCCTCTTTGGCCCTGGAAATTTTTGGGGGCTTTTGAAAAGATGGAAAAGCTTCTAGAACCACTGTAGGAGGTACAAGATGCTCCTGAGAACCCAGTAGAGGTGGGCAATGTCCTACATCTGATGGTTAAGGACAAAAGTATTCTTGAGATTTCTGGAAAGGTAGGAAATGTCCAGTTTCCCTTGGGAAAGCTGGGGATTTTTGTGCAAAATTTTGGACAGTTGGCGAAAATTCATAACTGTCTGCAAAGAAGTTGGAGCATTCAAACTATCTTGAGCTTATGAAACATTTTGTGCAGTCCACTGTTTAGATGTGGGCAGTTAAGGAGACCCTTAGGCAGAACAGAAATGTCCAAAAACCTCTTGGGAAGATGAAGAACCTACAGTTCCTTGTGAAGATGAAGAAATTTCCAGAGGCCTTTAATCAATTGACATAGATTCTGGTAGCACTTGAGTATTTTGCATAGACCCCAATAGTCTTGGGGTGGGAGGCAAAGTTCCCACAGTCTACTTTACAGATATGTACTTTCCTACTGTGGCTTGTGCAGATAATCAATGCCCCCTCAGTGCCCTGAGAATACAAGGAAGACCCTAGAATCATGTCTTTAGTTTTAGTCACTTTCAGACTTCTTTCTTGCGATAGACAAGAATCCCACAGTTCCTTGCTCAGATCTCAAAGATGATGGTGGCACATGTAGTGATATAGTAAGATTCAGATGCAGTCCAGCACATCTGGAGCTGTCTGAAGTCCCTCAGAAAGATGGAGAATATTCATTTGTTTCTGATTCTGCTGGAGAAAAAGCTGAATGCAGTAGAGCCCCTTCAGCAGGTCCTGAGTGATGTGTCATTGCCTGGGCTAAGATGGAATGTGTCAGGCCCCCTGGATTGATTGCGAATATACTTGATTCCCTGGACCAGATGGGAATATTTCTACACCTCCTTGAGTAAAAAAATGAATGTCTGCCAGGGTCTTGAGGTGATGATGGCAAACTTCCTAGAGTAAGCAAAACAGATTTAGAAGATCTGACATCCTCTTTCACTCTAGGCAAAGGGCCCATGGTAGTCTCTTTGTGTTTACATTGTCCCAATCCCAATATACCTGTTGAATCAGTCGAACGTTCTGGATACCTTTGGATGGATGACACTGAACTTTGCACATGCAAATTTCCAATTGCAACTGTGCAATTTTTCTTTTACCCTTAAGAAGTTAGCAAATGTTCTACATTTAGAGTGATAGATAGTGGATATCCCTGACCACCTGGTGCAGATAGGTAGTGTTCTGGATAACTTGGGAAATACAAAAACTTCTCCTGATTTTCCTGGCTAGAGAGAACATATTCATTAGTCTGTGGCTAACATGATGAGCATTGTAAGTTGAGCAGATGGAGAAAATGTGAGAGCCCTCTAGTAATTAGATGGATGTTTGAACGACTTTGGTAGAGAAGACAGAGTACCTATAGGTTCTTGTTTGGGTGTGTACAGAGACCCTTAGGCAGATAGAGAAGTTCCAAGAACCCTTTGTGCAGATGAAAAAGATCCTAACCTTCCTTCTGCAGGTCAAAAATTCCCAGAAGTACTTGAACAGACTGGAAATGTCCTTGTTCCTGCTTGTCACTTTCTTTGTAACCTAGAGTCTCCGGGCTACATGGGAAAATTTCTTCAACTCCCTGGGCAGCTATGGGATGTCCCTACATGGATTCTGAATTCAGGTAAGATTGTCCAGGCACCTGAGTAGATGCTGAGTGTAATGAAGAAATTTGTGCAGATTCATTCAGCTCAAGAGTTGCTTATGGATATAGGGAAGTTGTGACAAGTGTCCGCAAAGATATGGAGGGGCTCGACTTGCTTGTGTTGGTGAGAAATGGCCATGGGGCTTTGGGACATGTCGCAATGTTTCTGTTGCCCTTAGCATACATGAAGACATTCCCCAAGAACCTGAGAATGAAGACAAATGTTTATGAGTACACTGGGCAGAATCTGATATTCCCAGAATCTTTTGGGACGATGATGACTGATCAAAAGACTGTTGAGTATATGGTGAAAGGCCTATAGAAGCCTCAACATATATGCTAAGTTTGGTAGATAGCAAATGTGCTAGATCCTTGGGACTACAAAATAAGACTCCTGAGATCATTGGTCATGTTGTGAATGTCCTGTATGACTTGAAGGATGTGGCAAAAGGCCTGTAGTCCCTTGAACAGATGGTGAGTTTTCCTGAGATTCTACCATGTGTGTTGAGTTCCCTAGCTTCTTTTGGAAAGATGCCGAATGTTCTAAAAAACCCTGGGAAAGATGGCAAAGCACCCATAGTTTCTTGGACAGGTATCAAGTGTTCTAGAGTTGTTTTCTTACATCTCACAGTTATTGAATTGCCTGATATAGTTTGCTAGTTTGTGGAAGTTTCTGAGAACATCATAGAGAAGTTGAGGATTTCACATTCACTTGGGAATATGACAATGTTGTTGAGATTTTTTGGTTTTTGGGGTTTTTGTGTGTGTGTGTGTGTGTGTGTGTGTGTGTGTGTGTGTGTGTGTGTGTGTGTGTGTGTGTGTGTGTGTGTGTGTGTGTGTGTTTGTTTTTATGTCCTGGTGGATGAAGAAGATCTTTTTTCAGATGGAAATTTTTCTGACTTTCTATTTTCAAATTTGGGAGTTAGCATAACCCCTGTAGGAAGCAAAGGATCTGTAGTTCCTTGGAAACATGGCAAGGTATACAGATATTCTACTATGTATGATGAGTGCCCTAGCTTCTTCTGGAAAGATGCTGAACGCTCTAATTTCCCTGTGGTATAACTAAAAGAACCCTAAGTCCCCTGCACAGTACAGATTGTTCTAGAGGTCTTTGTTTACAACTGACAATTGTTAGAGTTCCTGTTGTAGTGTGAGGAGATGATGGTGGTGCAGATGATGAAGGTTTCACATTCCCTTTGGAAGATAACAATGTTTCCTTAGTTCCCTGGGTAGAGGGAGAAGATATCATAGCCTCTGTATCAGATGGTGGATGTCATCGGGTATCTTGCATAGATAGAGAAAATGTATAAGCCTTCTGAAAAGAACTGAAATTTTTCACAGGTCCTGGTTCAGACGGTGAAATTTTAGAGTCCTAGTTTCAGATTTGGGTAGTCCCATAGTCCTTCTAAGAGATAAAGAATGTTTCTCAGCCCCTTTATTAGATGGAAATATTTGAGCCATCCTATGAGCACCTTGAGTAGATCCTAAAGGCCCTGTTTTACGTCTTGATGGTTCTACAGTCCCCTGTGGTATATAGACTGTCTCAGAATGTCTTTTTCTGATTTGTATTTTGTCCCTTCCTTTTGGGATGATATAAAAGACTCTAGGGTCCCTTGTGCCAGTGATGACATTTGAAGAGTTCTTTGCAAATGGAAATACCTAGTGTAGATGGTGAAGAATGCAGAGTCTGTTTAGAAGGTGTGTAAGTGGGCAGTGGTCCTTGGATATTTACCAAAGTTTCTAAGGCCTGGGAAGAAAATGAGTAAATTTTCTGAGCATTTGGTGCAGTAAGTGAGTCTTTTCCACCATCCTAGGTAGATAGCAAAGAACCTTGATGCCCTTGGCATGATGATGATGATGATGATGATGATGATACCAAAGCCTCAGTAGCAATAGCAGGTAAGGAAATTGCTACAGGATCCTAGCCAGAGAGCATGTTTTTTGGAAAAACAGAGACATTTTTCAAATGTCCTGGAGATTTCTGAGGATATAAATATGTCCACATATCCACATCCACAGATGGCAAATGTCCTTTATAAACCTTAGAAGATGAGGAAGTTGCCATATCACCTGGTCAAGAAAGAGAATGAGAGTTCCCTGTTTAGATGTGGTGAGTTCTGGAGTCTGTTGTGCAGTTAAGGATATTCCCACACTCCCTTGAACAGAAGACAAAAGTGCTACACTTCATTCTGAGGATGAGGGTGTTCCCTGTTGCCATTGGGTGAGTGACATTACATTTAGGGGAGAATCTGAGTCATACTGAGATAAATCTAGAACTCCATGAATGTGGGGAAAATTTGATGGCATATCATGATATAATGGTGAAAGGCTCACAGGTTCTGAAGCCACCTGTTTGGGTCCAGGAGCTACAATGGCTGAAGGGGAAATTGGCAGGGATCCTGGCCTAAGTGGCAAAGTTCCTACCATCTCTTGGGCAGGTTGGCAGGTTCTGAGTTTACTTTGGAGAGATAACAATGGTAATAAATTCTCTTGAGTACTTGGTGAAGTAGCAGCTGTACTCTGAGTAGTTGTGGAACAATCCACAGGCCTTTGCAAGGACATCAAAATTCCTGAAAACTCAGGTGAGCCTGAAGAAGATTCTAGAGGTCCATGAGTTGAGATTCCATGTCCTGAAACTCATTGTGCTGATGAGGAAAGATCCAGATCTCCTGGAAGGTGGAGTGAATGTCCTGAATAACTTTTTGAAGATGGAATATTTTTCTAAACACCTTGGCCAGATGACAAAGTTCCGTAGTTCCATGGGCACCCAGATATCCTGGGAAAAATCCTGAAAAACCAAAACACCTTTGCATAGGTGACAAAGTTTCTAGATGACCATGGTTAAATAATGATGGTCTCACATATTCTAGAGCAGATGGTAAATATCCTACAACAATAATGTTTTAGTCAGAAGCGTTTTTAGATACTTTAGAAGATATGAAAATTTTCTGGTGTGTTTGGGCTAAAGACAAGTTCTAGATGATTTTTTTAGATGTGGACTTTCCCTCAGGCCCTTGATTTCACAAAGGAGATTGTGTAGTCCTGAAGTCTGATTTGCAAAAGGACAAATTACCTTAAGCATGGTCAAAATGTTCTGCATCATTTGAGAAAGATGAAGAAATTTCCTGGGCCAGATAGTAAACACATAAGAGCCTTTTGGTTAGATAATCTTGAGCCTTTTTGGGGAAATATGGATTGTCCAACATGCCTTTGGTAGACTGAAGATGTGAGACTCACCTGAGGAGAAATTGTAGCTTTTGATGTTTCTTTGGCATCGGGGGATGTTTCAAGTCTCCCCCCCCCCTTTTTTTTTTTTTTTTTTTTTTTTAGAAAATGTTCTGTAGTCTCCTTTGTTAGAAAGATCAAATCTTAACCTGTTTTTTTTTCTTCTTCTATAAACTGGATGACTGTGTATTATTTTGGTAGAGGGAAAATGTCTACTACTTCCTACCAGAGAAGGCATGGAAAAGAAACACTCTTGGGTAGATGGAGATAATTGTAAAGCACCTTGTTCAAATATCACAAATCCTATGACCTTCTGCACAGATGGGGAAGGTCTTAATATGTCTTTTGTAAGTGTGCAAGTCTTAACCTTGGCTTTAAAATGAGGGGAAGGCCCTAGAGATACCTGTGTAGATATGGTTTCTTCTAGAGCATCATGGACAAGTGTAAAAGGTCTAAGAGCCTCATAGGCAGGTGGTGAAATTTCTCTACCTCCCTGTCTACTAATGAAAGTGGCTTCTCCTTAGAGCATCATGGATAGGTGTATAAGGTATAAAATCCCCATGGGCAGGTAGTCGAATTTCTTGACCTCCTTGTGTACTAGTGGAAGTTCCAAGAATCTTTTCTTCAGATGGAAAAGTGGATAACAACTTCTGTATAGAATTTTCAGGTGTCATAGACAGCTTGATGGGCAAAACAGCTTCCATGGGGCCTTTTGAATATGAATTAGAACCCAGAGGATTTTTGGCATTTGAAAATTTCTAGAGACTTATGCTGGCATGAAGAAGGACCTACAGGCTTTTGTGTAGGGGGGTAAGAATCTATAGTATCTTGTTTAGTGGGGGAGGAAGGCTGATCCTCCTGAGGTGATAGGGAAGTTCTAATAGTCTCCTGTAAAGCTTGGGGCAGCTTAAATTTTCTGAATTTGGAGGGATGCTGAGGACCCTCTTCTTTAGAGTTCAGAGTGTTAACTGGTATGGTGTCCACTCTAAGTCGCCCTTTGAAAGATTGAGAAGGTCTCAGACTGCCTGTGGAAGATGCTGATGGTTCTAGTTCACTTCCTGTATGTGCCGAAGTGAAAGGCCTTTTGGAAGACTCAGGAATTTCTACCACGTCTTGAGTATGTATGGAACTCACAAGATCCTATTCTTGGAATGGCAAATATCCTTGAGCTCCTGGTGTAGGTGTGGACATTTTTCTCTTTCCTTGGGCATTTATTAGAGGTGTGAGGCTCACTTGGGACATTGTGATTGCATGTATTTCCCTTTGGACTGAAATAGATGATGTGAGCACATTTCTTATTGGTAGAGGACTTTGAAAGCCCTCTTGGTTTCATGGAGAATGACTGAAATTCCCTTGGTCAGGAGGGTCAGGTCTCAAAATAACTCTAGTAGGAACAGATTGCATAGGACACTTTGGGGGGAAAGAGAAACATCTTTGGATGTCTTTCTGAGAAGACTTTGCTCTCTGCCCTGTGTTGGCAGCTGGCAAACATTTTCAACTCTGCTAGGGAAAGGATGTGGGACATGATACTTTTGGGACAAATCACTGACATTACCCTTGGGGGAAAAGGTTTAGAGCCCCCTTTATGTGACTTACACTCCTGTTGTAGGTCCTCTTGACCAGAGGGTTCTTCTCCAAAATGCTTTGGAAGAAAATTGGAAAGAAGAGAGTCATGTAGTGTACTGGATAACCTTTTGGAAAGCCTTCTGGAAGAGCAGGCATTATGATTTTACTGTCAGCACAAGTGAGTAGTCTTTGAGATGCCTGTGCAGATGTTCAATGTCCCATAGAGTCTTGGAAAAATTTGGATAGTTCCATTACCTCTTGGCTGGATTAGGAAAGACCCTGAGCATTTTGGGGAGAATTAGGAGATCCCAGATATCCTTGGCTAGATCGGGAAGGGTGTAAGGAACCTTGAATGTTTGGGGAAATTTCCTGTCCATGTTGGCTAGCAGAAGAGTAGGCAGAAGATGGCCCAGGCACTGTGTGATATCCTTTGAACTTTTTAATGACATCTCCAGTACCGTGTTTGGAAGATATTACAGGCATTCAGGCATCCAACTGGTGAAAATCCATAGGTTCTTCACCCAGTGGACATAGGCTGGCTTCTTTTCACCTGTCTATGCATGGGCACAGCAGATGAGGCCACTCATTTTCTAGTGGAAGGCTGTAAAACAGATTGTCTGGTATCCCTGGTTAGAGGATTACTCGTGAACTCAGGAAACCTCAGAGGAAGTGTAACTGTCCATTTTATGTTCTCTTTTAGATCCTTCAGAGGGTCCAGGGTCCTGTTATTGGATGAATGCTTTATAAGAGCTTTGGGTTTCTGTAACTTTTCTGTAACATGAGATCAGGTTTTTTTTTTTTTTTTTTTTTGAATCTCTCGTCTTCATAGGGTTTTGGGCACCTGAACTTGTGCCGATTCTGTATATGGAGCCCTGGAGTCACAAAATCCCTTGAGTCTCTGCTGGCCAACTGCTTCCCCTGTTAGTTTAAGGTGTAAAATCCTGTTGGGGGACAGTGAATGGAGTCCAAGGCTATGGAGGCTGTGAAATCAGTTGCGGTAGGGTATCACTATTCTTTGGGCTACACTTAAGGGTGTTCCAGGCACTGGAGGATGTGAAACCTGTGGTATGTGGTCATATTGTCAAGTCTGGGCTGAGGCTCACTGCTATTTCTCCACATGTCTTGCTATTTGATTATTAAGGAAATTGTTCAAGAAACATTAAATAGATGACTGCCCCTTAAAGGGACAGTGAATGTACTTGGCAAAAGTGACTTGTAACAAGAAACGCTTATGCAGCATCCCTCCTGAGAATTGTGGACATATAAGAAGGCACATCACAAAGAATATAAGTTACAGTGGCCTCAGAAATCAAGTAAAGTTTGGGAAAGGCTGTCCTCAAGCCTTCTCAGGCCATTCCCGAGCCTAGATGATTGCTGTTCTCTTGCCTGCACAGGCCAATCTGGAGCGTGCAGTTTGGCTGTCCTCCTGTTTGCACTGGCCAGTCCTGAGCTACCTCATATTAGCAGGGCAATCATCCAAAGTTTCTGAATGAGGAGGGACCCAGAGGATCCTCATCTTTAGGGTTCAGAGTGCTACCTGGTTTGGTGCCCACTCTAAGGGTTCATGACAAGGAATTGTTGAAGGCAAAGCATGGTTGGAAATTAAGGACAAGGTGTTCTTAGGAGACTATGCTCTGAAGTCCATCTTACTCCAGGATAGATCCCTCTAACCTAAGGTCATCAGTGAGTGTTGCAGTGATGTTTGTTTCTGTCTCATAACTGAATGGGAAAGGCTTATCCATACCCTTGCTCCTCAGAGGCTATGGGGCTAAACAAACACTGGCATATTTGCTAGGGAAAGAACAGGTGTTAATATTTGAAAAGAACATAGAATGCATGGAATAGATATCACAGATATTATTTGGAATTTTAAAAACTACCTCTCCTAGATAAATCTGTGATAACTGGATGCTGAAAGACATCTCTAAATTACTAAATAATACTTACTACAATATCATTATTGTGCAATTAATATGCTATTGTTCAGAGAATAAGGGCAAAACTTTAGTAATCTCTTTATAGTACAAATGAAAGTTTTATTTCAAATACTTATATCTGTGTTTGACTAGATTCAGAACACAGACCAAAGTTGGACTCCTGAAAATAGCACTTGTGGCCTTAAACAATTGCTTTGTCTGTCACAGTTAGTGAGTTGGGTTCCTATTACTTTTTCATATTTGGATTGCTTGTTGAAGGTCATATAATTCTCCTGAAGGACAACAGGCAAATGGCTCACATCAGTGGCAACACATGGACCATTCACTTTCAGTCCAATGATGCAGCCGGTATATAGTTGCACAGAATGATTTATTAAACACTTAGTTAAACTGATTTTTTGAGAGGTCATGTTTTATAGAAATTGATACACTAAGAAAGTGTAAAATTGAGGCTATAAGTGAAGATCCTTCTTTACTGACACAGAAACTTCGTTTGCCTGTTGCATACCTTGCCAGTTTTCGAAGAGCAGTTTTTGATCTTGTTGGATGGAAGGTGTTTATTTGGCTCCTCTCTTTGATTTTTCTGAAGGATTTCGGTTTCCCTTTGGCTACACAGCAATAAAGGCTTGCATCATTCAGAAACACAGGGTCACTTTCTTATATCTAATTATTTCCTTGTGTCATTGCCTCAATGCTATGCCATAAGTTCTTTCTTCTTGGAATTCCTGAATGCTTTAGCACCCCCTTTCTTTGTTTAACTCTAATTTATCTCAGTAGTTTATATTTAAAAGCTATTTACTGTCAGAATATCCACTCTTTTCCTACAATAGGGGGTAACTTGTATTCTGGCTAATTCTGTATTCACTGTGCTTTTCTGAATTTCCAGTTGGTCTTTTTACTTCTTTGAAAACATTAAATTTAAGTACCAGAATAATCCTGCTAGGCATGAAGAACTTGCTGCATGGTAAAATGTGTAGGAAATTATAAGTATCGATTCAGATAATATATAACTTTTGAGAATTAGCTTCACATTTCTAATGTCCACACAAAATAGCTTTCTTGATTTAAGTTACAGTTGCTATGTTTCACTCAGATAATCTATAAAGGCAAAATGAGTAGTGGTTTATAAATGAAGAAACATCTACTTTAAGCTTGATAATATTGAAAAGAAATTACAATTTTTCACTTTGAAATTAAATCTCTGAAGATGATAACTTAACTTGTGTTTGGAAAAGATTTCTGTGAATTTTTAAAAATATCATTATTAATATCAGCAGTATAAGGTTGTTCAAACAAAATGACTTTTATTCATTGTAAATTTAATAACGAAAATAAATGAATAGTAGGTTTGTAGCATTTGGCACAGTAATTAATATTCTTTAATAAAGCTTTTAAATTCTGTTCATTTTCTTTGTCAGAGTACAAAGGAATAAGATTCCTTAGAGCATTTTCACAAATATGCTTTTATTGGTTTAACTTATTGCATTGTGTAATAGAAAAATCCACTGTTGTCTTGGTGATTTCCAAATTTATTCTGTCTTTCTCTGTCTCTGTCTCCATCTCTGTCTCCATCTCCATGTCCGTCTCTCTCTCTCTCTCTCTCTCTCTCTCTCTCTCTCTCTCTCTCTCTCTCTCTCTCTCTCTCTCTTTCTCTCTCTCTCTCTCTCTCTCTCTCTCTCTCTCTCTCTCTCTCTCTTTCTCTCTCTCTCTCTCTCTCTCTCTCTGTGTGTGTGTATGTGTGTGTGTGAGTGTTTGTGTGTGTGTAGAATGGCTGAGACAGAATGGGGGTGGATCTCAATGGCATGTATGTATAACGTTTTTTCATGTATGAAGCTGTACATATATATCATATGTACACACACACACACACACACACATATATATGTATATCTATGTGTGTATATGTGTATAATGTATATATATGTATATGTATTGATTTATATGTGTATGTATATACATATACACAAACACATACACATACACATAAACACACACACATAAACACACACACACACTCACACACACACACACACACACATATATATATATATATATATATATATATATATATATATATATATATGATGTAATTTTAGTCAAAGGAAAAGTAGCTTGCCACAGAAAAACCTCACTTAGGTCCCCGATCCATTGGCCTAACTTGGGTTCTGGGTACAGGTGGGCAAGGATTATCCAAGAAGAGGGGCTGAGAAACTGACACGACCAAACAGAGGGTTGATCTGAATGTAATTTGTCTCAAAGCAAGCACTAGTCTTATAAGTGACTTTTACACAAAATATAGGAATGCCTACAAAGGACTGGGAGGGACCAATTGGGATAGAATTCAATGTTAACAACTGTGATTAAAAGCAGCACCCCCCAAGGTTTGCTTAATCTTAGAAGCCATAGGCAAGGGTCTCATGCCCTTGCAATGGTTCCTCTTCTAGTCTATCATATAGTACCCCTCCACCCTAGGCCATTTTAAATTCCTGTGCATGGTTGAAACTCAACTATCTATAGTTCTAAGTATCTATTCTGCTTGCTCCTTATAACATAACCTTCCTTATTCCGAGATAATGGTAAATTCTTGCATATGGTAGTAGTTTGTCCTGAGATTTCTAACTCTATGTAGCAGTTAGTAATGCCTGATTTCTTTCACTGTCTCTATTACAATACTAGAGGTTAATCTGAATGTACCCAAATAGGCAGCATCCTTACTGAATTCAAAGACCATGGTTTGCTCAAGGACTGCCTAAGAGAGGAATTTATATGTGTGGAATCTAACTTAGCAATATGTCAAAACCAATCCTTAGAGGCACTTACAATAAATCAATATTAAGAGAAAGCACACAGATCTACCGACTAAAGCAAGGGCACTGGAGCATTCATTATACATGTTGCCATGAATACAGGAGACTACGTTTCCATGAATTTTTCGCCTCAGGACCATGTATAGGCTTTTGGCCTGTCAGGCTGGTCACTACTCGTGTGTTTGTAGCAGTTGCTGAAATCAAGGCATTTGGAGGAAAATGGATGGAAGGAGAGTGTTTTGTTAGGTGAGTTAACACAGATTTGGAATGAGGGTATTAACATAGTTTTGCTCTCAGATGGGTTTGAGATCATTTTTATATATTTTCATGCATATGTGTGGTTGAGTGATATTATTATCTAGGAGAAAGATAGAAAACAAAGTAGAATACATATCATAAAAAATATAAAATGGTGTGTAGCAATTGCTGTATTATTGCCGTGATAAACCATTATTACCAAGACAACTAATAGAAGGAAAGCTTTTTTTGTCTTATCATTCCAGAGAGATAAGATTTCTTAATGATGCCACAACTCAGCCCTGAGGCAGAGCTGGGGCTCCAGATCTCCTCCCACATACAAAGATACCTTGACTACCAGGAGATCTGTCATAGCCCAGCTCACAGATGAGATACCCCTTGCAGCAATACCTGGACTACCTGGGACCTCCAGGGTCCCTGTGCAGGCAAAACCTATTTGTCTTGCCCTGCTACAGACACATCTTCCTTTTGGACCACTTCTTGGCCTGTGCCAGAGCCACTTTTCCAGATCCCATCCCACAACCCTAGACAGCCTGATTCCTGGTAGCTCCATCACAACCAGTACACAAGCTCATACAAGGAACAGGATCCAGTCAGAAACAATAAGCCAAGTTAAAATCTGAGATAAACAGATATCAAGAGGCAAGTGAAAAATTGGAAAAGACCCAAAAAACACTGAAAGCTTTAAAAAATCAACAAAACCCTAAAAAAGAAAACTATATACATTTAAATTCTAAAACTAAGAACATAAAACACTAACAAAATATCCCAAAATTTAAAAAAAAAGACAAACACATTTCTAGAACTCGAAAAAGAGCCCCCCCAAAAAACTAAAACCTTTAACAAACCCATAAGCCAAAAAGAAACAAACAACAGCAACAAAACAAAACAGATAGAAGGTTTAAAAAAAAATTCTAAAATTCTTTAAAAGCCCTAAAAAATCCTAGTACCCCAAAATACCTTAAAATCCATATGAATTCAAGAAACATCCAACCCCCCAAAAATAAACCCCAAAAAACCCTAAAACCCCCCAAAATCCAAAATTATTTTTAAAATCATAAAAAAACTAAAACCCTACATAAAGGCCCCAAGTCATTCAATCCCCCCTAACATTGTAAAAACTCTAAAATACTTATAACACCATAAAGATACCTAAAACCTTAAAAATAGGAAACCCTAAAAAACCTTAACATCTTTAAACAAACCCTAAAAAAGCCCTAAAAAGCTTTCTAAAATAACCTAAAGTGCTTTATATTTCATATATTTTATCTATCTACCTATCTATCTCTACCTCTCAGCCTATCTTATCTATCTCATCTATCTCTTCTATCTCATCTATCTATCTATCTATCTATCTATCTATCTATCTATCTATCTATCTATCTATCTATCTATCTATCTATCTATCCATCCATCCATCCATCCATCCATCCATCCATCCACCCACCCATCCATCTATCCATCCATCCATCCATCCACCCATCTATCTGGGAGTATCTTGCATGGATGACAAAGATGCTATGATCTCTTTGGTGACAGGTATTATATCTGAATGGTTTTGCATACATGGCCATGTTTATAATTTGTCCTCGGCAAAAAGTCCAAGATCTTTAGAATCAGATGGTGAATAACCTAAAGCTTCTTTTTCCAAACAGGGTTTTTGGGTCTCTTGTGATAAAAAGGAAGTGTCTGAAGGTCATTGTGCAGGTGTTGATAGTCCTACTATAACATGGGCATACAGAGAAAGTCTCTGAGGAAAAAAATCCAGGTTGTATCACTCAAATCCAATTGGACAGATAAAGGAATCCCTAGACTCACTATGGTAGATAGTGAAATTTTCAAAGCTCCTGGTGAAACATTCGCTATTCCTGGCTTGCTTTTTGTACATGACAAGCTTCCAGATTTTCCTGTAGAAGACAGGCATGGGCCTACAACTTCTAGAATAGATAAAAAAGGTCCTGATTCACTTGAGCAGATAAGGGCATTTTCAAAGATTCTAGGGCAGATGGTACAGGTCATAGTGTTCCCTGTCCAGATAAAGAAATTACCATGAAGCCTTTGGAAGAATGAGTAGATCCTGAAGCATCTGAAGCATATGGATCTGTTTGTTGGACCATTTGTGGAGTAATCAAATAATAATTTGGTCCGTAGCATGAAGTTTAAGACCCCTCTGTAGGTTTAGAGTGATTATGTGTAAATGAATGGATTCAAAATGCTTAAGTAAAAAAGTGAGGAACTAAGATGGACAGAAATTGCAAGTTACACTGCTGAGTCACTGCATATCACATGTCCTGGGGTAGCTGTTGAAAATGATTGTCCACCTGATGCAAATGATGTATATCCTAGAGTCCCCTGGGGAGATGGCAAAGGTTCTATAGAGCCTTATGCAGTTCCTGAAATACTCAGAGGTCCTTGGATAGATCTAAAAGTCCTTGCTTTATTTGGAGCAGGGTCAGTATATCCCTGACACAGCTGGGAAGTTGGTGAGTCTTCTACTGTATAGTATGTAGATGTGGACTGAGTTCCTATACCTTGTTTATGTAAAGAAGGATTTAAAAGCCTTTGGAAGATGTAGAATCTTGGGTAGACATTTGTGGACATGTGGAGAGACATAAGGTCTCCTGTGCAGAGAGGCAGGGACTCACACTTCCAAGAGGAGAATCTGAGGATGCTGGAGTCCCTTGTTCTGAGGAGGAAAGACCTAGAGAATTAGAAGAACATTCATATCATTGGTATGTATTCATCACTGCCTATGCTGAGATAGAAAGTTTCAGAGGCCCCTGGGTAAATTTCAGAGGTGCTAGATACCCTTAGCCAAATGGGAAAGTCTCTGCACATCCTTGGGTAGAATATGAATGTCTAAAAGTTTTTGGAGGTGATGGTGGCAAAGTTCATAGAGTCACTGAAGTTGAATGAGAAGGTTCTATATCCTCTATCACTCCAGGCAAATGCCCTAAACTACTCTGTGAGTCTTTTTTTGTGTGTGTGTGTGTCAATATCCATGTGAAACCTGTTGAATTTTCCAGATTTATTTGGTTGAAGAAAAAATAACTTTGTATGCGCAAAGTTCCCTCTTCTGTCCTGAAAATTTTCTTGGGCTTTTGAAAAGATGGAAAAGCTTCTAAAACCACATAGGTACAATATGCTCCTGAACACCTAGTAGAGGTGTGAAATGTCCTCCATATGATGGTGAAGGACAAATGGATACTTGACATTTCTGACTAGGTAGGGAAATTCCAGTGTTTTTTGGGAAAGCTGGGGATCTTTATGCAAAATGTTAGTAAGTTGGAAAAAATCCCATATCTGTTTGCAAAGAAGTTGGAGCATTCAAACTATTTTGAGCAGATAAAACATTTTGTGCAGTCCCTTGTTTAGATGTGGACAGTTTGAGAGACCTTTGGGTAGAACAGAAATGTCCAAAGGCCTCTTGGGAAGATGAAGAACTTAGAGTTCCCTGTGAAGCTAAAGAAACTCACAGAGGCCTCTGATCAGATGACACAGATTCTGGTAGCACCTGAGTATATTTGGTAGACCCCAAAGGTCCTGGAGTGGGAGGCAAAGTTCCCACCGTCTGCACAGTGTGCCCAGACAAAGAACTTTGCACAGGCAAATTTCCAATTGCAACTGTTCAGATATGTACTTCCCTACTATGGCTTGTGCAGATAAAGAATGCCCCTCTGTGGCCTGAGCAGATGTGGAATACCCTATAGTACTTTCTTTAGATTTAGTCACTTTCAGACACCTTTCTTCTGATAGACAAGAATCCCACAGTTCCTTACTCAGATCTCAAAGATGATGGTGTCATCTGTAGCTATGTAGTAAGATTCAGATGCAGTCCAGCACATCTGTAAGTGTCTGAAGTCCCTCAGAAAGATGGAGCATATTCATTTGTTTCTGATACAGCTGGGCAAGGAGCTGAATGCAGTAGAGCCCTGTCAGTAGGCCTTGAGTGATGTGTCATTGCCTGGGCTGAGATGGAAAGTGCCAGAGGCCCCAGGGCTTATTGCAAATGTGCTAGAATTCCTGGACCAGATGGAAATATTTCTGCACCACCTTTAGGAAAAGATGAATGTCTACCAGGTTCTTGAGGTGATGGTGGCAAAGTTCATAGAATAGGCAAAGCAGATGGAGAAGATTCTATATCCTTCATTACTTGAGACAATGGGCCCACAGTAGTCTCTGTGTCTTTACATTGTCCCATTCCCAATATCCTTGTGGATTCTGCCAAAGGTTCTACATACCTTTGGATGGATGACAAAGAAATTTGCATAGTCAAAGTTTTCTTTGCAGCTGTGGAACATTCCTTAGACTTTAGTGAGGTCAGAAAATATCCTTGAAACTCTGGACTAGAAAGAGGGTGATCCTGAGTACCTAGTACAGATGATGAGTATGTTACATCTCGTGATGAATGATGAAATGGATTTTTGAGATTTCTGGCGAGGTAGGAACAGACCAATGAACCTTGAAAAAGCTGGAGATTTTTGTCCAAAATGTTAGAAAGAGGAGAAAATCTCATAGCTTCCTGGCAATATGTTGGATGATGCACAGTCTTTGGAGAAGATGTCACAGTTTCTACACACCCTAATTTAGATGTGGACAGTTTTAGAGACCCTTGGTCAGAAAGGGATATTCCAAAAGCCTCTATGGAAGACGAAGAGCCTAGAGTTCCCGTTGAAGTTAAATAAATTCCCAGAGGCCTCTGATCAGATGACAATGACTCTGAGACTACAAGAGTCACTTGTGTAGACCCCAAAGGTCCTGTAGTGGTAGGCAAAGTTTCCAAGTCTGCTTTGCAGACATGGAGGTTCATACTGTGGCTTGTGCAGATAAATAATGCCCCATAGTATCCTGAGCATAAGCATACAACCCTATAGATGTTTCTTTAAATTTAGTCCCTTGTTCAGATAAGCAAGGTTCCACAATTCCTTGTTCAAATCTTGAAGATGATTGTGTTACCGGTAGTGATGTAGTAAGATCCAGATGCAATCCAGATCTTTTGGAACTTTCTGAAGTCCCTTGGGTAAATGGAGAATATTCATTTCTTTCTGAAACTGCTGGGGAAGAAGCTGAATGCAGTACAACCCCATTGGCAGATCCTGAGTTATGTGTCATTGTCTGGGCTGAGATATAAAGTGTCAAAGGCCCCTGGATTGATTGCAAAGGTACTAGATTCCCTGGACCAGTTGAGAGCATTTCTATACCTCCTTTAGGAAAAGATGAATGTCTCACAGGTTCTCGAGGTGATGGTGACTAATTTCCTAGAGTAGGAAAAGCAGATTTAGAAGATCTGGCATCCTTCCTCACTTGAGGCAAAGGGTCCAAAAAAGTCTCTGTGTGTTTACATTGTCTTAATTCCAATATACCTATGGAATCTGACAAAGGTAATGGATTCCTTTGAATGGATGACAAAGAACTTTGAAAATGCAAAGTTTCCATTGCAATTGTTAAGTTTTTTTTGTGCCCTTGAGAAGTAAGCAAAAGTATTACAGCTACTCGAGTAGGTATTATATGCCCCTGACCATCTGGTGCAGATAGGTAGTGTTCTGGATAACCTGGCAAATATAAAAATTTCTTCTGATTTTTCTGGCTAGAAAGGAGAGGTTCATTAGTGTGGGGAACATGATGAACATTGTATGTTGAGCACATGGAAAAATTTTGAGAGCCCTCTAGTGTGTAGATTGATGTTTGAAAGACTTTGTTAGAGATGCAGAGTACCTACAGGTTCTTGTTTGGGTGTGAACAGAGACTCTTGGACAGATAGGGAAGTTCCCAGAACCCTTTGTACAGATGGTCAAGATCCTACCATTCCCTCTGCAGGTAAGGAAATTCCCAGAAGTACTTGGTAAGATGGAAAAATTCCTATTTCCTGCTTGTCACTTTCTTTATAACCTGGGCTAGACAACAAAAGTTGTTCAACTCCCTGGGCAGCTATGGGCTGTCCCAAAGTAGATTCTTGATTGAGGTAAGCTTGTCCATTCACCTGAGTAGATGGTGAGAACAATGGAGAGATTTATGCTACAAGAGTTGCTTGTGAATACAAGTTGTCACAGTTTCTTTTCATAGATGGTGGAGGGGATTGACATGCTTGTATTGGTGAGGAATGTCCAATAGGCTTTGGGACTTGTAGCAATGTTCCTGTCATCCATAGGACACATGAATACATTCCCAAAGAACCTGAGACAAAAGAAAAATGTTAATGAATACACTTGGCACACTCTGATGTTCCCAGAATCTTTTGGGAAGATGATGACTGCTGGATAGACTGTTGAGTATATAGTGAAAGGCCTAGACATGCCTCAACAGATATGAAAATTTGGTAGACTTCAAAGGTGCTAGATCCCTTGGGACTTCTAAAGAATACTCCTGAGATCATTGGTCAGGTTGTGAATATCCTGTATGACTTGAGGGATGTGGCAAAGGGCCTGTAGTACTTTGGAATATTGGTGAGGTATCCTGAGATTCTACCATGTTGACTAGTTCCCTCGCTTCTGTTGGAAAGATGCTGAATGTTCTAGAAACCCTGGGAATCGTCAGCAAAAAATCCAAAGTTTCCTGGAAAGGTATAGAATATTCTGGAACTGCTTGTTTACATCTCACAGTTGTTGGAGTACCTGATGTAATTAGTGGAAATTTCTGAGCACATTGTACAGAAGACAAAGGTTTCACAGTCACTTGGGAAAATAACAATGTTTTTTTTTGTTGTTTGTTTGTTTTGTTTTGTTTTTGTTTTTTGTTTGTTTGTTTTTCTTTCTTTTTTTTTTTTAAGTTTTCCTGGTGGATGAAGAATTTTTTTTCAGATGGAGATGTTTCTGACTTCCTAGGTTCAGATTTGGGAGGTCACATAACCTATGTAGAAGGCAGAGGATTTGTAGTCCCATGGAAAGATGGCAAGGTATCTAGAGATTCTACCATGTGTGACAAGTACCATAGCTTCTTTTGGAAAGGTGCTGAATGCTCTTAGAATTCCTGAGATAGAAGTAAAAATCCCTCCTTCACCTGGACAGGCACAGAATCTTCTAGAGGCCCTTGGTTACATCTGACATTTGTTAAAGTTCCCGTCATTGTGCATGGAGGTTTCTGAGCATGTGTTGCAGTTGATGAAGGTTTCACATTCCCTTTGGAAGATAACAATGTTTTCTTAGTCCCCTGGTTAGATGGAGAAGATGTAAGAACCTCTGTATCAAATGGCAGATGTCACAGGGTATCTTACAAAAATAGAGAACGTGTAGAAGCCTTCCCAAAAAAAAAAAAAAAAAAAAAACTGAAAATTTTCTCAGGTCCTGGTTCAGATGGTGAATTTTTTAGGGCCTAGTTTCTGATTTGGGTAGTCCCATAGCCCCTCTATAAGACAAAGAATGTTTCTCAGTTCCTTGAGTAGATGGAAATATTTGAGCCTTCCTATGAGCATGTTGAGTAGATCCTAAAGCCCTTGTATTACTTTGTGATGGTTCTACAGTCCCCCGTGGTGATATAGACTGTCACAGAATGTCTTATTCTGATTTGTATTTTGTACCTTTCCTTGTGGGATGATATAAAGACTCTAGTGTTCCTTGTGCCAGTGATGACATTTCAACATTTCTTTGCAAATGGAAATACCCTAGTGTAGATATTGAAGAATGCAGAGTCTGTTTATAAGGTATGTAAGTGGGCAACATGCTCTTGGGTAGACAAGAAAGTTTCCACAGTCCCTTGGTCATTTGTTGAACATTTCAAGGTATTTTGGGTAGAGATGTTGTGGGACTCACCTGAGGAATAGTTGTAGCTTTTGATGTTTTTTTTTGTTTTTTTTTTTTCAGCAGGACATGATGCAAGTATTACCTTTTAACAGAATTTCTGAAGTGTCCTATTTCAGAAGGATCAACAATTAACCTGGTTTTTTTTTGTTTGTTTGTTTGTTTGTTTTTTGTTTTTTGTTTTTTTTTTTATTCCTAGAAACTGGATGCCTGTGGATCACTTTGGTAGAGGGCGAATGTCTACTGCTTTCAACCAGACAAGACAAGGAAAATAAACACTCTAGGGTAGATGGAAATAATTGTAAAGCACCCTGTTCAGATATGATAGACATATGACCTTTTACACAGATGGTGAAGGTCTAAATTTCCTTGTGTATATGTACAAGTCTTGACAATAGCTTCAGAATTAGGAGAAGGCCCTAGAGATACCTGCGTAGATGTGGCCTCTCTTAGAGCTTCATGGACATGTGTAAAAGGTCTAAGAGCCTCATGGGCATTTAGTGAAATTTTTAGACCTCCTTGTGTAACAGTGGAAGTTCCAAGAAAATTTTCTTCAGCTAGAGAATTGGATAACAACTTCTGTGTAGATATTTCAGGTGTCATAGACTACTTGATGGGCAAACAGGTTCCAAGGGCCCTTTGGAAGATGAAGTAAAATCCAGAGCTTTTTCAGGCATTTGGAATATATTATGGAGACTTATGCAGGCATGGAGAAGGACCAACAGCCCTTGTGCAGGTGGATAAGAATGTGTATTTGGAGAAGAGGGCTGATCCTCTTGAGAGATAGAGAAGTTCTCATAGTCTCCTGTGAAGTTTGGGGAGGTCATATGAATTCTTGTGCACAGGTAGAATCCAAGGAATTCCCTTCTTTGGCTGTACAGGATGCTACAGACTCTTGTGCTTGCAAATCACATCCGATAGCACCATGTTCACATAGGATTGGATCCAGACCCTTATTTACAGATGGAATCTGTCCTAGAACATCTTTTGAAGATGTATCATATCCATGAGCCATTTCTAAAGATGGGACTGTGGCTAAAACTCTCTTCTGTAGATTTATCCTGTCCTACAGTCCCTTTATGTGATAGAGAAGTATGCAGAGACTCCTGTACAGGTTTTGGAAATCCTAGAAACTTGGACATATATGGGGAATTCTTCACAGCCTCTAGTGTGCCCAGTGGCAGCTGAGAGGGTGATATCCTCTTAGTTGTGTATTCTACGACAAATATTGAAATTGTTTAGCTCACTGGAAGTGTTTTGGAATAATCTCTCAGGTGTTTGGGGCCTGCTGACAAATCAAGAGGGCTCTTTTGGCTGATAAGAGATATCTGAATAATTCTTGATCAGATCAGGACTTTCTGAAGACCCATTGTTTGGACAGAGCATCTTTCAGTCTTCTACTAGAATGACAATGTTTGTGTCACATTTCATAGCAGGAGAATGATATAATCTTCCTTTCTGTGGTAGAGAAAACTTAAGAACTGTCTTTGAATCTGTTCCATAGAGGGGGATAATCTTCTTGGCCCCCTGACAGAATGAGAATTTATCATAACCCCAGGGGAAGTTGCCTATGGTTCTAGTTCACTTTGTGCAGAAGTAAAGTAGAGTCCCTTTGGAGGACTTAAGTGATTCTACCACATCTTGAGTATGTGTGGAACACTCAAGTGCAATTCCATGAATGGCAAAGTACTTGAGCTCCTTGTGGAATTTTTTTCTTTCTGCTTGGGCAGGTATGAGCTGTGTGAGGCTCACTTAGGAAGTTGTGCATTTAATTCCCTTTTACTGTAAGAGATGACATGAGCCCATTTTATAATGATAAATGACTTTGAAATCCCTCTTGGTTTAATGGGGAAGTTTTGAAACCCCCTTGTTCAGCAGGGTCCACTCTCAAACTCATTTTACTAAAAGCAGATTGCATATGGCACTTTGGGGGAGAAAGGGAACATCTTTGGCTGTCATTTTGAGAGGACTTAGCCCTCTGCCCCGCCTTGGCATCTGTCAAACATGTTGAATTCTCCTGGGAAGAGGAGGTGGGACTTGATGCATTAGGGACTAATAAGACATCACTGACATTACCGTTAGGCAAAGAAGGTTTGGAGCCCTCTTTGTCTGATGGGGCCTGTTGCTTGACAAGAGAGTTCTTCTCCAAAATGCTTTGGAGGAGATTTGGAAAGAATACAGTTATGTAGGGTAGGGAACAAACTTTTGAACTCCTTCTGGAAGAGGAGGCATTTATGAATTTCTTTTAAGCACACGTGGGAAGTCTATGGGATGCCTGGGCAGATGTGCAATGTCCCATAGAGTCTTGGAAACTTTGCGTTAGTTCTCAAAACTTTTTGGTGCATAAGGACCTGCCCTGAGAATTTGAAGATCCCAGATCTCCTTGGTTAGATTGGGAAGGGTGTAGGGAACCTTGAATGTGTGGGGAAATTACCTGTCCATGTTGTCCAGCAGACGATGGCCCAGGCACTGTGTTATCTTCTTTGAATTTGTGACTGGTATCTCCAGCCCTGTGTTTGGAAGATGCTGCAGGCACTCTGGCACCCGACTGGTCAAAATCCCTAGGTTCTTCAAACCCAGTGGACATAGGCTGACTTCTTTTCACCTGTCTATGCATGGACACAGCAGATGAGGCCACTCATTTTCTGGTGGAAGGTGGTAAAACAGATTGTCTGGTACCCTGCTCAGTGGGTTACTCATGAACTCAGGAAACATCAGAGAAAGTGTAACTGTCCTTTTTTTTTTTTTTTTTTTTTTTTTTTTTTTTTTTTTTTTTTTTTTTTTTTGTTCTCTTTTAGCTCCTTCAGAGGGCCCAGGGTCGTGTTAATGGCTGAACGCTTTATAAGAGCTTTGGGTTTCTGTAGCTCTTCTGCAACATGAGCATCAGATTTTTTTGAATGTGTGGTCTTCATAGGGCTTTAGGCACCTGAACTTGTGCCGTTTCTGTATAAGGAGCCCTGGAGGCACAAAGTCCCTCGGGTCTCTGCTGGTCAAATGCTTCCCCTGTTGGCTTAAGGTGTTAAATACAGCTGGGGGTCAGTGAAGTGGGCCCCAGGCTATTCCCCGATTGGGGTAGGGTATCACTATTCTTTGGGCGACACTGAAGGCAGTACCAGGCTCTGGAAGCAGGGAAACCTGTGGTCTGTGGTCATAGGGTCAAGTCTGTGCTGAGGCTCGCTGCCATCTCTCCACATGTCTTGCCATTTAATCATTAAGAAAATTGTTCAAGAAACATGAAATGGGCGACTGACCCTTAACGGGGCAAGGAATGGACTTGCCAATGGTGACTTGCAGAAAGAAACAATGAAGCAGCATCCTTTAAGAGTGATGCTCTCTCCTGAAAATTTTGGACATATCGTAAGGCAAATCGCACAGAATATAAGTAACAGTGGTCTCAGGAATCAAGCAAATTTTGAGAATGGCTGTCCTCATGCCTTCTCGGGCCTGTCCCGAGCCTAGATAATGGCTATCCTCTTGCCTGCACAGGCCAATCTGGAACCTGTAGATTGGTTGTCCTTGTTCTTGCACTGGCCAATCCTAGGCTGCCTCACTTTGCAGTTCTGCTTCAGGTAGCACGGCAATCGCCCAAAGTTTCTGAATGAGGAGGGACCCCGAGGACTCTCTTCTTTAGGGTTCAGAATGCTACCTGGTCTGGTGCCCACTCTAAGGGGTCATGACAAGGAATTGTTGAAGTCAGAGCATGATATGAAATAATGGACATGTTCTTAGGAGGCTGTGATCTCAAGTCCATTTTACACCAGGATAGATCCCTATAACCTGAGGTAGTCAGTGAGATTTTCAGTGACGTCAGTTTCCATCTCATAAATGAATGGGTAAGTTTTATCCATACAATTCCTCCTCAGAGTCTATGGGGATAGACAAACACTGGCATACTTGCTAGGGAAAGAACAGGTGATAGTATTTGAATAGAGCAAAGAATGCATGGAATTGATATCACAGATATTATTCTGTATTTTAAAAACGACCTCTCCTAGATAAATTTGTGACAACTGTGAGTCTAACTGGATGCTGAAAGACATCTCTGAATGACTAATACTTACTGAAATATTACTGTGCAATTAACATGTTATTGTTCAGAGAATAAGGGCAAAACAGTAATCTATTTATAGTACAGATGCAAGTTTTATTTCCAATATTTTAACTGTTTTTGACTAGATTCAGAACACAGACAAAGTTGGACTCCTGAATGTAGCACTAGTGGCCTTAAAGAATTGTTTTGTCTGTCACAGTTAGCAAGTTGGGTTCTTATTCATTTTCATATTTGGATTGCTTGTTGAAGGTCATATAAATCTCCTGAAGCACAACAGGATAATGGCTCACATCAGTGGCAACACATGGAAAATTCAGTTTGAGTCCAATGATGCAGCTGGAATATAGTTGCACAGGATTGTTTATTAAACACTTAGTCAAGCTGATTCTTTGAAAGGTCATGTTTTATAGAAATTGGTACACTGAGAAAGTGTAAAATTGAGGCTATAAGTGAAGATCCTACTTTACTGACACAGAAACTTGTTTTGCCTGTTTTGTACACTTTGCCAGTTTTCTAAGAGCAGTTTTTGATCTTGCTAGATGAAAGGTGTTTATTTGGCTCCTCTCTTTGATTTTTGTGAAGGATTTCTGTTTCCCTTTGGCTATGCAGCAATAAAGGCTTGCATCATTCAGAAACTCAGGGACACTTTCTATCAACCAGTTATTTCCTTGTGCCATTGCCTCAGTGCTATGCCATAAGTTCTTTCTTCTTGGAATTCTTGAATGCTTTACCACCCCCTCTCTTTTTTTTTTTTTTAACTCCAACTTATCTCAGGAGTTTATATTTAAAAGCTATTTGCTGTCAGAATATCCACTCTTCTCCTACAATCTGGGGTAACTTGTATTCCTGGCTAATTCTGTATTAACTATTCTTATCTGAATTTCTAGTTGGTCTTTTGCTATCTCTGAAAACATTGAATTTAAGTAACAGAACAATCCTGCTAGGCATGAAGAACTTGCTGCATGGTAAAATGGGTAGGGAATTATATGTATCGATTCAGATAATATACACCTTTTTCTTAATGTCAGAACAAAATAGCTTTCTGGATTTAAGTTACTGTTACTATGTTTCTTTCAGATAATCTATAAAGGCAAAATGAGTAGTGGTTTATAAATGGAGAAATGCTTGTTTTAAGCATAGTGATATTGAAAAGAAAGTTCAATTTTTCACTTTGAAATTAAATCTATGAAGGTGATTACTTGACTTATGTTTTGAAAAGTTTTCGGTGAATTTTTCTAAATATTGGATATGTTTTTAAACATATCATTATTAATAACAGCATTATAATGTTGTTCAAATAAAATGACTTTTATTCATTGTAAATGTAATAATGAAAATAACTGAATAGGTTTGTAGCATTTAACACAGTAATTAATATTCTTTAATAAAGCTTTTAAAATCTATTCCTTTTCTTAAGTTTATTCTCTTACATGAACAAACAACTGAATGACCAGGAAAGACATAAGACCAAGTCTTTTTGTAAACTAAATTAATATCTTTTGGCATTTGGCATGTTAAAAGCTTGACACTGGAAGTCAGTCAAACAAAATGTTGGTTTGGATATTTAATAGGGCCTTGGTGTACTTTCTTTTTCATGACTGGAGCTGTATTGATGACACCATTGTGCTTTTATGCTATTTCTCCTAGCAGAGTTTTGTGGGAACAGTAAGACACTCTTGTTTGTCCTGTCTTAATGTTTTCTTACAATTTATCTTCTTATGACTCCTCCCCATCCCTTCTCTCTTTCTCTCAGTCTCTGTCTTTCTGTTTTTTGTGTCTCTGTCTATCTTTCTCTGTCTCTCTGTCTCTGTCTCTGTCTCTCTCTCTCTCTTTCTCTCTCTCTCTCTCTCTGTGTGTGTGTGTGTGTGTGTGTGTGTGTGTGAGTGTTTGTGTGTGTGTAGGGTGGATGAGGGAGAATGGAGGTGGATCTTAATGGCATGTATGTATAATGTTTTTTCATGTATGAAGCTTTACATATATGTAAGTGTATATGTTCATGTGCGTGCATGTGCATGTACAGACCACATGTTAAAGCTCTGTAATTTGATGACTTTCACTCTGTTTACTGAGCAGGGTTTGGGTTGTCTAGCAAGGCAGCTTGACCCAGGATTTCCAGTCTTCCTCTGCTCAGAGTATAGGTGAGCAGACACACTCACTCAACACTGGGTACTGGGTTATCTGAACTCTTTTCCTCACATTTGTGTGGCAAGCACAATATCCCCTTAACTATTTCCCAGCTCCTATTATTTTTAAAAAAATGTTATTAGGAATTGGCTTTTACTTCCTTTATTTCTTTCTCAGCAAGTTCATTGATGGCATATATAAATATGTTGATTTTTTAATGTGACTTTGTATCACTCCAATTTGCTGGAACTGTTTGTATATAAGTTTTCTGTTGAAAATATTAAGGACAGGATTGCATTTTCTACAAATAGGGATCAATTGACTACTTCCTCTCCCATATGTATCCATGGTGGTATGTAAACATGGGCAGCACTGTGTAAATTAGTACACTGGTTTTCAAAACTAGACTTATGAGATAGTCTAGCTGTCACACACCAAGACAAATACTTAAAGATCCCACGTCCTACATCTGATATATGTTCAATGCATGTTTATTGCAATATTCACAATAGCTAGGAAATGGAATCGTTTCTTTTCCATTATGAACTTAATAGATGAAATGTGGTATATAGGGCCGGTGAGATGGCTCAGTGGTTGAGCGCTCTGACTGCTTTTCTGAAGGTCCAGATTTCAAATCCCAGTAACTACTAGGTGGCTCACAACCATCCATAATGAGATCTAATGCCTTCTCCTGGGGTACCTGAATAGAGCTGGAATGTATATATATATATATATATATATATATATATATATATATATATGATATAATTTTAGTCAACTGAAAGGTAGCTTGCCACAGACAAACCTCACTTGGGTCCTTGCTCCATGGGCATATCTTGGATTCTGAGTAAAGGTGGGCAAGGATTTAACAAGAAGAGAGGCTGAGAAACAGACAGGACACAAAGGAGTGTGGATCTGAATGTAATTTGTCTCAAAGGGAGCAATAGTCTTATAAGTGACTTTTACACAAAATAGAGGAATGCCTACAAAGGACTGGCAGGGACCAATTGGGATAAAATTCAATGTTAAAAACTGGGATCAAAAGTAGCCTTCCTTAAGGTTTGCTTAATCTTAGAAGTCATAGGCAATGGTTTTGTGCCCTTGCAATAGTTCCTCTTCTAGTCTATCATATAATACCCCGGGCCCCTAGGTCATTGCAAATTCCTGTGTATGTTTGAAGCTCAACTATCTATAGTTCTAATTATCTATTCTGGTTTCTTCTTATAACACAACCTTTCTTATTCCTAGATAATAGTAAATTCTTGCATATGGTAGTAGTTTGCCCTGAGAATTCTAACTCTGTGGAACAGATAGTAATGCCTGATTTCTTTCATTATCTCTCTTACAGTACTAGAGGTAAATCTGAATGTCACTGAATAGGCAGCATCCTAGGTGAATTCAAAGACAATAGTTTGCTCAAGGAATGCCTAGGACAGGAATTCCTAGATGAGGTATCTAACTTAGCAATATGTCAAAATCAATCCTTAGAGGCACTTACAAAAAAGCAATATTAAGGGAAAACACACAGATCCATTTACCGACTAAAGCAAGGACATTGGAACATTCATTATACAGGTTACCATGAATACAGGAGACTAAGTTTCCGTGAAGTTTTCGCCTCGGGACCATGTCTAGGCTTTTCGGCCTGTCAGGTGGGTCACTACTGGTGTGTTTGTAGCAGTAGCTGAAATCAAGGCATTTGGAGGAAAATGGATGGAAGGAGAGTGTTTTGTTTGGTGAGTTAACACAGATTTGGAATAAGGTAATTAACATAGTTTTGCTCTCATACGGGTTTGAGGCCATTTTTATATAATTTCGTGCATGTGTGAGGTTGAGTGATAGTATTCTCTTGCAGAAAGATAGAAAACCTAATATATTACTTATCATAATGAACATAAAGGGGAGTTAGCAATTGCTGTATTATTGCTGTGATCAACCACTATTACCAAGGCAACTAGTAGAAGGAAAGCTTTTTTTGTCTTATCATTCCAGAGGGATAAGACTTTATCATGATGCCACAACTCTTCCCTGCAGCAGAGCTGGTGTTCCAGAACTCCTCCCACATACAGAGATATCTTGACTACTAAGAGGTCTGTCATAGCCAAGCTCACAGATGAGATACCGCTTGCCACAATACTGTGCCTACCTGGGACCTCAAGGGGCCCAGTGAAAGCAAACCATATCTGTCTTGCCCTGGTAGAGATACATTTTCCTTCTGGCCGAAAACTGGGCCTGGGCCAGAGCCACTGCTCCAGATCCAGTCCCACAACCATCGACAACTTTGATTCCCGGAAGCTCCACCACAACCAGTTCACAATCAGCTCATTGGAGGAACAGGATCGGGTCAGAAACAATAAGGCCAGTAAAAATCTGAGATAAACAAATGGTGAGAGGCAAATATAAAAATTGTAAAAGACCCAAAAAACACTGAAAGTTTAAAAAAATCAAGAAAACCAAAAAAAAAAGAAAAGAAATATATATATATATATATATGACCCTAAAGCCCTAACAAAATATACCAAATTTCTAAAAAATAAAATAAAATAAACAATGACAAACAAACAAACAAAACAAAAGCCTTAAAAAAAAGAAATTAAAAAAAAATCCTAAACTCCTTTAAAAGCCCTAAAAGACCCTAATACCCTAAAATACTTTAAAATTCAAAAGAAATCAAGAAACATCCATCCCTCTCCAAATATAGACCTCAAGAAAACCCTAAAATCCCAAAAAATCCAGAAATATTTTTAAATCATAAAAAACTAAAACCCTACATAAAATCCCTGTCATTCAAGCCCCCCATCCTAAAAACTCTAAAATACTTAAAACTCCCTAAAAGACTCCTAAAATCTTAAAAAAGAAAACCCTAAAACACTTTAGAATCTTTAAACAAACACTAAAAGAGACCTAAAAAGCTTTTAAAATAACCTAAAATACTTTATATTTATCTATCTACCTATCTACCTTTCTACCTATCATCTACCTACCTACCTACTTAACTACCTACCTACCTATCTTATCTATGTATCTTATCTATCTATATCTATCTATCTATCTGTCTATCTATCTATCTATCTATCTATCTATCTATCTATCTATCTATCTATCTATCTATCTATCTACCTATCTATCTATCTATATACTTTTTACGGTTTTTCAAGACAGTGTTTCTCTGTGTAATTCTCCCTGTCCTTGAAATCACTTTTTAGACAAGGCTGGCCTTGAAATCAGAAATCTGCCTGCCTCTGCCTGCCATATGCTGGGATTAAAGCCATTGGACATCACAGAAAGGAGACACGAAAATACTTAAACAAACAAACAAAACAAAAAATAAAACAAAAATACAAAACAAAACAAAACAAACAAACAAACAAAAAAACAGGAACTCTAAAAAGACCATTAAAAATTCTAAAAACACTTTAAAAATGCCTTAAAATTCCCCAAAATCTCAAAAACCCTAAAAAGACCTTAAAAATTGTAAAAGCAAAAAAACAAAAAAACAAAAAAAAAAAAAAACAGAAGAACAAAACAAACAACAACAACAACAACAACATGTCTTTAAAAAGTTGCCTGAAACACTGAAGAAACCCTAAAATTATTTTTATATGAAAGAACCTTAAAAAAAAATCCTAAAAGCCATAATTAAAACTTTACACACCCTAAAGAAAAATCTAAAATTCTAAAGAGAATTCAAGAAGTCTTACTAAAAAAACAAATGAAACAAAGAAACAAAATATAAAACAAACTAATGAAAAAAAAAAACCTAAAACTCTAAAATAACCTTAAAAAAAATAGAACCCCAAAAAAGACACTAAAAACCGCAATGCCCAAAAACCCTGTGTACTGTGGCATGAGAATAGGCACACACGAATATATTAAATAAACAAATGAATTTATATAAATAAATACAAATATTTTGACTGTAGGCCATGTTTCTGCTATAAGCATTAAAGTTGGCAAAATCAGAGCTGGCAAGAAGGCTCAGCAAGTCAAATTTCTTTTTTTGCTCCCTGGCATCTGGATTTCAAGGACTGAATCCATATGGGAGAAAGGGAGAATTTCACTGAGTTATTCTTATACACAATAAACAAGCAAAAATAATCAATCTGTAATAATTAAGGCCAAATGTTGGCTATTGCATTAACTGTGGTGGAATTAGAACTGGTTATGTTATAAATGTTGCTGAATTCCAAATTGGTTGATGAATGAGTTTTACTGGGATTCCTTACAGGAATATGTGTGAGGGATTACTTACAGGAGCAGAAATGACTCAGGGACAGCTGTACCACCAAAGCCCACCCCACTATGGTCCACAAAAAACGGGAACCTGGAGAATAGAGCAGACAGCTCAACAGGTTGGAGAGAATCCTTTCAATGTAGCTCAGTGGATCTAAACCTCTTCCAGGCAAGGTAGCTCCAGCTCCCTCTTGTTTCTGCTTCTTTCAGACAACTAGTCTCAACTTCACCAAGACTCTGTAAGACCCACAAAGCTGGGCCTCCACTCAAGTCCCAGGATGAGCTGCCCAGCACCCCAAAGACTCAAGAGAAAACCACACCTAATGCAAACTGCAAGAGGTTTTATTATCAGGTAGCTGAGGAGGAACTCCTTCTGCCGTGCAGGGCAGGGGAGTTTGACCCTGAGCAGTAACATTACAGGACTTTAACAGCTAGCTGAGGAATTGGAAGAAGTTGGGAGGAGAGTTGGCTATAGGTGGGGGTGTAGTGGGGGAGTAGTCTGCACCTCCTCTCTATATCCATATCCTTGTAGGTCTTCCTACAATTATCGCATCTCTGGCTGTAAGTCACAGAAACAAAAAGGCTTTTGCTGGCAATAGAATACAAAGAGCTTCCTTCTGATGTTTATTTAGAGATCAAGGGAAAAAAAAAAAAAGGTTGGGAAATGTCCAGGGGCTCTTCCTTCCAGGGATAAATGCTATAAGACAGGGTCTCACATACCCTACTCCTTCTAGTAAATAGTTCTAATATTAGAACTAGGAAAATTAAACCTCTGGCCCAGCTGTCAAATAAAGCCAACATGAGGTCACATCTTCAGAATTTGTTACATTGAGAGCCCCAGAAGCCCTTTAATGAGACTAAAGAGTTTCTCACCAGAGGTGGGATGGAGGGAGGAGGTTCAGTTCCTGAGCCAAGCCCAGTTAGTGCAAGCAGGGCTGGGCCAGTGGGCCTCGGTGGGGCCAATAGGAGGAGCCAGACACAGCCTGGAGGAGCAGCAGCAGAGCTTGTCACAAGAACCAGTTAGGGTCCTTTTCATCTGGGTTTATGGTTGTTAGAAAGGTGGTGTCAGGCCAGGATAGGATGCTCTATTTGAAATTGATGTGGTCCCATTGTGGTTCCTGGTACCTATGTATTGTTTGTTTGTTTGTTTGTTTGTGTGTGTGTGTCTGTGTGTGTGTCTGTGTGTCTGTGTGTCTGTGCTTGATTTTTTTCAGCAATTCCCAGGAATCATTTTTGATCAGTTATAGGGCCTTCAAGTGAGCTGGCAGGGGTTGGGAAAAAGGAACACCAGGGTCAAACATTCTCCCTGCTTCATTAGGTCTCCCATGGAGGAGTTCAAAGGGTGTAAGTATAAATTTCCCTGGGAACTAGGAGAAGGTTAGGAGTGTTGTTTAATCTTTTCTGCTGGTCTCTAAAGCCAATCTAGTTAAGGTTTACTTTAATGTTCTATATATCTGCTCTACCTGTCCTGAAATCTGGGGTCTATAAGCAATTGTCTTATCTGAGCAACGAAGGAGGGGATGTTGTCTGATGAAATTACCTTAGGGATGTCAAATATTGGGAAAATTTCCTCTAATATCTTCTTTACCATGACATTGGTGGTCTCCTTCTTAGTGTGGAAGGCTTCCATTCACCCTGAAAAAGTGTCTAAAAAAACTAATAAATATTTATTACTGTACTTGGCTGGATTAACGTCAGTAAAATTTATTGCCCAGTATGCCCCTAGCAGGTCACCTCTTAGCTGCTTTCCCGGGGCGAAGCCTGAATTTTAACTGCTAGCAACAGAGTATTCCCAGAAGACTGACAAGGGAATAAAACACCCAGTTCTAAGAGCCTTTTGAGGTGAGGTCTGATGCCCTTGAAGGCCTCTTTGTTCATGGGGTATTATCATACCCCAATAGGAGTCGCACCAGCTTTGAGCATCACAACGATGGGGGCACCCTTTTTGTCATTTTTATACCTGCAGTCTCTGGCCAGGCTTGAGGATATCTCTCTAACCAGTTCCCTTCTAGAACTTTTCTCTAACAGGTTTGAGGCTCACTTTATCTATATTAGTTTTCTGATTTTCAAGCTAAAATTATAGAGATGGTGGAATCCAAGAGACTGAAGTTCCTTCTGAAAAGAAACTTATGTGGGCTTTTATTTTGATAGTAAGTCTCTCCCCAACAATGGGGTGGAGCATTCAGGAATGATGAGAAAGTAATGAGTTACTTGGCTTCTTCTTAAATCAACTTTATTATCAGTGGTCCAAGAGTATGGATTCTGACAAGTAGCCACTATTACTACAGTTTTCTTGTTCTTCAATTTCCCCAGTGGCTCTTTCAGAACTAAAAATTCTGCTCTGGTATCAACAAGGAAATATGTTGTGGTCGCCTCCACAGTTAGGATTACCCTAGGCTCGGGGAGGGGGGCCTGAGGCCCATCTGCCCTAGGCATTGTCATCTGGGTTAAGGACCTTGGGAGGACTGATATCTATTTTTTTTGGGGGGGGGGCAGTCTTTTGCCCAGTGTCCATTTTTTTTTTTTATTGGTCCTTATCTAGAGGTGGTTGCGAAGGTCCTCTGGAGTTTTGACATCTTTTTGGTGCTGTGTTACCCAGGTACACTGTCTGAATACATCCTCCTCCCTTTCTATAATATTCCTTATCACCTGGAATTATATCCAAAACCCTAGTTAAATTTCTTACAGCCTTCTATCTCATATAATTTATCTTTTTTCAGACTCTCTCTTTACTCTTTCTCTTTTTTCTTCTCCAGTCTCTCTCTTATAGTACACTTTCTCTGTCTCCTTAACCAGATCTTTCAAAGATAATATTTGCAGACTCTATAGACACTGTAACCTTTTAATGTCAGAAGCATACTGGCCAATGAAAGCCATGGCCATCGCTGCCTGCTGGCCCTCTGATGTAGGGTCAAAGTGAGTGTAAGGCCTGTATGGTTCTAAGAGGTGCTCAAAAAAACACTGCTGGGTGCTACTTTTCCTCTTGTAGGATCCCTCTTACCTTGGCCAAATTAGTGGGGCACCTGCCAGCTCCTTTCAGCCCTGTTACTAGAGCCCAGAGGAAAACTGTCAACTGCCCCCTACTGTGAGGACTTTTAGGGTCCCAGTCAGGACTTGTCAGAGGCAAGCCTGCATCTATTTCATTCAGAAGATGTGACAGCCATTCATTGACCCCTAGCATGTTCTTTCTTGCCTCCAGCAGTATCTTTTTTTTTCTCCTCTGTGGTGAAAAGAATGCTCAAATTCTGTTGACAGTTATCCCTAGTGGGCTGATGAGAGAACATGAGAGATTACATTAGATGAGTATGGCTAGAGGGATTTCCAGAAAAGGGGGCATGATATGCCTTCAAATTATAGGATCAGTAGAGGAAAATGGCCAGTACTAAAGGGACTGCAGTTGTCTGGGTTCTGATGGAGGAGGGCCATAAGTATATAAAGGCAGCACTGTGCAGTCTGTTTCCTCTAGGTTCCGAACTCAACAGCCTCAGGTTCCAGCTGCTGGTCCCACCCCCACATCTCCAGCGGCACCTCAGACATGTTGAGAGGTCTGGGAGGGGACGAGTTGGGGATATGGTGGTAGGGTGTTATGCCATTGTGGAGGTTCTTCTATCTCTGGATATATCTTTGTGGGAGCCAGGGTTGCAGTTCAGACTCCACTATTTTTATCTCGGTTTTTTTTTTTTTCTCTGAGTGGCAGAGAGTTAGGTCTCAGGAGTCTGGCTTTTTCCACTGAACTCAAGGTTTCAACAAGGATGGGGGGGGGGTCCTTGGCTAAATTTTTTTAGATGAGATTCTATGGCACTTGATTTGGTTGAGACCCTGGTCCCCTCTGCCTAAACAACATTTTAAAGGGCAGAAATCACAATCAAATCAAGAGTGTCCTATGGTGTTAAACCAACACCAAAAATGTGCCATTCCCTAGAGCAGAAAGTTCTTCAAAATCTCTTTCTGACATCTACAGACGGGTTGTGAATCCTAGTCTTAATTTCAGTCCAAATCCCAAGACTCATACGAGGGGAGTGCTAATAGTCTGTCTCATTGTCAGAGTCACATTCAGGGAGACAAACAAGATATACACACAATAAATTACGATAACTGCAACCAGTACCCAATCAGACAGCCGAGTAAGCACACTCTTAACTTTGCACCCAGTAACAGAAACAGATGACTGAGTGAGCACACTCTCACTTGGCACCCAGTAACAGAAATGGATTGCTGAGTGAGCACCTTTCAATTGGCACACAGTAACAGAAACAGATGGTTGTGTGAGCACCACTCAATTAGCACCTAGTAACAGAAACAGACCGGTGAGTGAGCACAGTCTCAATTGGCTCCCCGATGGGAAATACCCAGGCATCCCTGGAGCTCCCTCAGACCTTCTGGGATGTCTCCCAGGTTGGCAGGCAGTTACTCCTGACACATCTGTCAGTAACCCTCCCCTCCATCCCAGACAGGGAATTTGTTGCTCTCATGTGCACAGGCTACTGTAAACTAAGAATACAAAATTCAAAAAAAGCCTGCAGACAAAGACATAGACAATGACATAGACAAAGGCAGGATCTTACCTCTCAGCGGGGATTTCTGAGAACTGGGGTAGGCCACAAATCTCAGCAAATGAGCACCCACATGTAAGACCACCAAAAGCTGGGCCTCCACTCAAGTCCTAGGATGAGCTGGCCAGCACCCCAAAGACTCAAGAGAAAACCCCCCCTGATGCCAAATTCAAGAGTTTTTACTAAATCTAGCTGAGGACAAACTCCTTCTGCCTTGCAGGGCAGGGGAGTTTGACCCTGAGCAGTAAGAACAGGGGGTTTTAACAGCTAGATGAAGAATTGGGAGGAGTTGGGAGGAGAGTTCTGAGGAGATGGGGAGAGTTGGGAGGAGTTGGGAGTAAACTTGGCTATGGGTGGGGAGTAGTCTGCATATCCTCTCTATCTCCATATTCCTATAGGTCTTCCTACAATTATCACATCTCTGGCTGTAAGGCACAGAAACAAAAAGGCTTTTTGCTGGCTATAGAGAACAAAGAGCTTCCTTCTGGATGTATTTTAGAGATTAGGGAAAACAGGTTGGGGATTGTCCAGGGTTTTACCTTCCAGGGAGAAATGCTCTAAGCCTTGGCCTCATATTTCTATTTTGTACCTCATCTTTCTGCATATGAGAGGGACTCTCAGCTTTTATTCCTTTCTCTGGCAGGGAGAAGCCTACTGACTTTTGTCAGTTTGAGGGACTCCTTGAAGCTCTTTGAAGGTGTTTGCCTTCCTGCTTAAAGAGCTTCCTGGATTTCTTTTGAGTTGTTTATCTCTCTGCTTAAGGAGCTTCCTATAGGGTGGAAGGTTTCAATCCTCTGAGGATACTATTATACAAATGTATATTAAGGGCTTTTGGAGTTATAGTAGTAATAAATTCAATGTTTCTTGTATGTACAGTTAATAATTTTATGTCACAAAATAATATTATACTAATAATTATTTAAACTGTGTCTTATACTGCTAATATGGTTTCACATATACATGGGAGTTTGGTAGCCTCAGGACTCTGTCCAGGTAGCTGGATCATGTTAATGAATTTTACACTCAGATTGCCATTCATTTTATTTTTAGTTGCCAATTTCAAGGGCACACCATTTACTTTGCGACTACCAGTACTTTAGATTTTTTTTTTTATTTTCATGACAGGGTTTCTGTGTATACCCCCAGCTGTCTTGAAACACACTTTGCACAGCAGCCTGGCCTCGAACTCAAAAATCTGCCTGCCTCTGCCTCCAAAGTGCTGGGATTAAAGTCGAGTGCCACCACCACCTGGCTAGTACTTTAGATTTCTAAATGGTCCCCTCTGGTAAGTTGGAACAGGAAGAAAATTGTACAGCTAGTCCCCAAAACACACAATCCTGATTAGGTGAGAAAAAGTATAATCGATGCTGTGTACCCAACATATCCAGTATAGCCCACAAAGGGCATGGTACCTGATACCTGCATTGACATTTTTTTCGGTCCTGTCAGAGATTAGAGAAACTAGACAAGGAATAGATGTTTTGTTCAAAGAGGTTTGGGAATCCACACCATTGAATTTCCCAAGTGACTGCATTAAAGAATGTTTGGCCCATGCATGTGGGGCTTCCAGCTGAAGTTTAAATCACCCTTCCATTAGGTAGGTCAGTTTTCCCCAACAACTTAAGTATTAGTTCAATTTTGGTTTTGGTTTTGTCCAGGATCTTATTATGTAGCTCAGAGTAACCTGGAACACACTGTGTAAACCAGGCTAGCCTCAAAATCACAGAGGATTCTGACTCTGGAGTGCTTAGGTTTAAACACAAGTGCTATTACCACTCCTAGTCCCAATAATTGAAGTTTTAGTGAGTCAAGATTTGTAGCAGGACCGGGGAACCTTGTCTCATACAAAGGATTACAGGAATCCAGTTCTTTTTTTTATCTATCCAGGCCATAGTTCTTCCATGTTAGTTTTTTCACATGCATGGCCAAAATACACCCTTAGCTACTGGACTAATGTCTACCAGGATGCCGCACATGCACACTGTAGTGAAGTCTGCTTGGCAGTCCAAGAGACCTGGAAGCACTCATGAGTCAAAGAGTTTCAAAAGGAACTCAACTCCTGGAGCTTTGGCATTCTCATAACCCACATATTCATACCCTATCCCCTTGTTAGTCTGGTGTACAGATCCATGTGCTCTCTTTTAGTAATATCTTATCATAAGTACCCTTTAAGATTGATTTCTGACATAGCTAAGCCTTTGCCAGTGTTCCAATGTCCTAGAAAGTCCTTGAGCTGACCATGGGTTTGGAATTCAATGTTGCCTATTCAGTGACATTCAGAATTGCCTTTGGTATTACACTATCACTTAGAATAAAAGCCAAATCACTCCCACATACAGGAATTTACAATGGTTTAGGCAGTAGATCTGGCTGTGGTTTTAGGGTAATGAGATGGTTAGCTAGAGCCAAACTCCCTAATTAGAAATATGACTTGGGTGTGAAAGCCATTGCCCTAGGAGTGTAAGACCTCACACCTGGCTTCTAAGACTTTAGGTGACCTTAGATAGGGCTGACTTTGTCTCAGTTGTTTTATTGACCAGTTCCTGCCTGTCTTTGTGTTTACATTCCTCTGTTTTGTGTAAGAGCCATTAAGCACCCAGTAACCTCATTTGTACTTTGCCAATGTGTCACCTAACTTCCCTATTTTCTTGTGTATAAAAAGTTTGATGCTCAATTTGACAAATGACATTCAGATAGTACACAATCTCACGTGTTCATCTTTCTGTCATTCGCAGACTCTTTGCCCATCTCGGACTAGTGACTCTTTCCATGCAGAAAGAGGGACCCAGAGGGTCTGTGGCAACAGGACCAAAAACAGATTTCTTGCTATGGGAGCAGTGAGAAATGGGCTAATTTTTATTTCCTCATGAAAAGAATGGAAGATCTGGATGTCACTTAATGCATGATAGAAACTCTCTTGACATTTAACACAGACCCTGTGATCGTGCCCTTTCCAATCTGCTAGCCAGTATTCTGTCAGGGGTTTCTTAAGTTAGTGATATTGAAATTAGAATGTTTCCAGGTCCCTAGTTGACAGTCTGATGCAGAAGGCTCCTTTTGAAGGAGCACCATTTTTGCACTTGTAGTGCCAGGTTGTTCATAAGATGTGTTTCCAGTAGGAAATGTAAAAATGGGCTTTAGGGGTACATCTGGCCAGAGTTGAAGGATGTTCACATATATAGTTATCATTTAGCCTGTATGCCCACTCTGAGTGCTGCCAATGACTCAATGAAGTTGAACAGCCATAATCTAGGTTTGCAGAGACATATAAAATTATTGACACTGGTTGTCCTAGGTTAGAGAATAGTAACTTTTGGATCATTTGTCCCTGTCCTAAGGGATGGCTCTGGTCTTCTTGTCATTCCACTGTTGGGGAAAACTGCATATCAAAAAATAATGTCTCCCATGTTGGTAGATGGAGTATGTGATTTTTTTTATACTTGAAAATGGATGTGACAAATGAAGCTGGGTCCAAGTAAATCCTTATCCCAACTGAGTCAGACAAATACAGTAGATAACAGAATTAGCAGGGCCCACAAAGCAGGGGAAGATCAGTCCAAGCAAGTAGAAAAAAAAAATCTGTTCATGCTGTAGGCAGCCAGTACCTAAAAGATGGTGCTGGTCTCCGGTACACCATCGCAGTAAACAACACCACTGAGCAGGTGCTAGACCAAATCTGGCACCAACCCCTCCTGAGTGGGTGCATGCAAATTAACATGTCTGCAGACTGACCGACCCTAGCAGGACGCATAGCCTTCCTTTACCAGGAAGAGGTAGGCGAAACATCACCCCAGCAATTGTGTTCCTCTTTTCTTGCCTTTGGGAGGGCCTCAGCAAACCTAGCGCTTTCTGAGCTTCCTAAAACTTGGAAGTTTTATTTGCTTCTGAGTTGTAGGATCCTCCATCCTCCTTATAGGAAAAAATGTATGAGAATTTTGCTTCCTATAAAAACCCAGCAATGTTATATGTGTAGTTTTTTTTTTGTTGTTTTGTTTTAATCTCATGTCTGTCCCCAGCTGCAGATAGTTTTTGTTTGAAATTCTAGTGATTCTTGAGAGTGTATAAAAGAAAGAGCTCCTGAGAGGACCTAGGGCAGATGCTGCTCCTGCTGCACCTGCTTTTGTTATCACAGGATTAAATGAGCAATGCTCTTGTCAATGGAGCAAGTTTGTGGATTTATTTGTGTCAAAGGGCACTGATGGACATACATTGCTGCAAGGAGAAAAACAAGTGCATAATTTAGCATTCTTAGTGATTAGGTAAGGTTAGGTTATCTGAATTTATCTGAAGGCCAAGCCAAATGAAATGTTGTTTTGATTCCTTTTTGGGAATACAAAAATCCATGTCTCAAACTAATATTTATAGATTTTGTCAGTTGCTTTTAATGTGTTAGTGTTATGAAATATTACATGGCAAGGGAATACATTTGCTGGGCCCATGCATGTTGTGACCTTCAGAAATTACACCACGGAACAGACCTGGTATAAAGGGAATGATTGGGAGAGGGTAGAGGAATGAGGAAATGGGGGAGGTATAGAGGCTTAGAGACAGAAACAAAACCATTAGTCAGAAAAATATGGGGCAAAGAACAGATAGAGGGGAAGCTGAAAACAAAGAGAGAGACAGAGCTATAGAAACAAGAACAATGGGAACAGAGAGGTTGGGCCTAGAACAGAGAGAGGGGGCTAATCAGTCCTTTTATCCTGCCTTGAAGTTAGCAGTTTAGTTTCTTTCAAGAAGAAATATACTTTCAATGAATTTTGTAAGTTAACAGGAAATATTTTCATCTCTGAGAGCAATGTTAATTTTAAAGTGTTTATAGTACATTTTTGTGGGACTACTTTCTTAAGAACAATATAAGCCAGGTATGTTGTCACATACCTGTAATAATACCTACATGGAATGCTGAGATCACCTGGAACCTAAACATTCTAGAACTTCTTGGACAATACACAACATACTATGTGCCTATTTCAAAAATGAAATGAAGTGAAATAAAATCAACCCAATGTACCTTCTTTATTTGTATCTCTTACCTTTGGAAACTAATAAGATAATGAATCAAAAAATAAATAAATTTCAATTATCTGTATGGATGAAAACAATTTTAAATGTTAAGAAGGTTAAAAAAATCACTACAGTGATGGGGAGGAAAGAGCCTGGGTGGGAAATGGGACAAGAACGTGAACATGATCAGGTATTGTGTGTGTGGGGAACATAACTGAAGTGCTGAGGAAAAGCAAAAAGAATGGAAACAGGCAACTTTTTGAGGTAGGAGGTGAGAAAACCCTCGGTTATATCAGAGACCTGGGAGGTGAGAGACCCTAAGGACTCAAAGGGAGGGACCTTAGAAGAAATGCCCTACAGTGGGGAGAGGGAACTTGTAGAGTCCTCCTCCAGTGGAGGGACAGGACATCAAGTGGAAAGATTGAGTTACCATCCCACAGTAAAAAGCTCTAACCCAGAATTGTTCCTGTCTGAAAGAACTGCAAGGAAAAAACATGGAGAAAAGCCTAAAGAAAAGGAGATCCAGTGACAAGACCAAATTGTGATAAAGCTCAAGGAGAGGCATCAAGGCCTGACACTATTACTGATGCTATTCTGTGCTCACAAAAAATGGGCTTATCATGACTGCTCCCTGAAAGACCAAGCCAGCAGGTGAAAGAGTCAGATGCTCAAATTTATATGCAACCAATAGACAGAAGCTGGGAACCCCTGTGGATGAATTGGGGAAAAGCTGGAAGAAGCTGAGGAAGAGGTCTACCCGGTAGGAGGACCAACAATCTCAAATAACCTGGACCTCCCAGGATGTCTCAGACACTGAGCCAGCAACCAGGCTTCATACACCAGATGATATAAAGCCACCAACACATATACAGAAAAGGACTGCCAGGTCTGGACTCAGTCAGATGAGGTCCATCTAATCCTCAAGGGACTTCAGGCCCCAGGGAGCAGGGAGGTCTGGTGGAGAGGGGACAGGATGGTGGGGACATACTCTTGGAGATGGGGATTGTGGGCTTGGGGCCCTGGGAGCATGGGGGCATGTAGGCAGGAGATATGGGGTGTGGAACAGTAAGAGGGGGAACTAGGAGAAGAATAAAATCTCGACTTTAAAAAAAAGTATAAGAATAAATTTTAAATAATTCAAGTATATTAGCGTGTGGAATTTCAGTCCACAGGACTATATACCATTCACATATTCATGTAGTTTTCCTTTGGAAGTTAATATAAAGATGCACTTACACTTAAACAAGAAAATGATTAAAGATATTTAAAAATAAAGAAGTTCTATTTTGACTCTAAAGGTATAACTGCTAGTTAACTTTGTAATCACATCACTGGGATTAACTTCCTTCTCATAATCATCAGAATAACAAGGATTAAAGAAGCTTTAAAACTCTGTTTCATAGGAAACAAAAAAGTTAGAGATTTTTTTATTTGTTTTATATATATAAATATAACCAGCAAGTGAAATTTTTTCATGCTTCATTTTTCTGAAGATGGGAAAGTAGAAGAGTACTTCAGATTATTCTCCATGATGGCTCTTTTAAACATAGACATTTTTTTTTCTCAGTTCACCATCTACACCAAAAAGCATATCTTAGTTCTTGGTCCCCAAGTTCATCAAAACCTAAAACAGAAAAGTACCTCTTATTAAATAAATTCCCAAAGATACAAATATGAAAGATTCTGTGCAGATGATGTATAGGGTAAAGGTTAAGGTCAGGATTAGGATTAGGGTTAGTGTTAGGGTTATCTTTAATAAAGCAGGATAATTATAGTGTTATTAAAGTATGAGGTACATCTGAGGTCAAATTCCCATTTTATCATTTCATATCTTTAATAATTCATACAAAGCCATTAGGATTTTATGGATAATAGCAGTCATTTCAGTCAGAAATAATTCAAAATAATAAGTAGTTAAAACTTTATGATTATTAAAACATATTTAGATTCCTAAGGTCATTTTATGGACCATGTGCAACATACCTCCATGGACTTCTCATGCATCTTTAACTGCTTCCAGGGTCTGGTTCTGACTACATTTGGACAGTTTCAATGCCTGTTGTTCTTTTTGACAACTATTCTACAAATGTAAAAGGAAAACATTAGTATAACAATTCTGTTTATTTTTGTTGTTACTGGCATGCAACATGCATGGTAGTCTAACAATAAAAGACTAAATGTATATCTAATACTAAAACATTTATGTGAGCAAAAATAATTCTATATGAAAGTTAAAAGGAATAGTTTTCCAACTGATTTAAAATTTTAACAACTATTTTGACTAAATATATGTATATTTTTACAATAACATGAAATAAAATTATGCTACCAATTGTGGGGTAGGAATTTTTTTTAATGTGAAAGAGTTTTTCATAATGCACAGACTGGCCTTAGCCTCTCAAGTTCTTATGTTTATAGGCATGCACCATGTATACATGAACTCGGTAAAATCCTAGTCTTGGAAGCTTAGATTGGTTTTCTCTAGGTTCCAATCTCAAGCAACATATAGAAGTAGTAACATAAAGTTCTCATTGTATTCTTTAGGGTTGCACACAACCATGATAATTTGCATTTAAAAAAAAATTAAGACAAGCCCTTTACACCTTTTCACCTTGGGCTACTACAATCCTGTTTTGCCCTTTATTCACTGTGATCAATTTTTTACCTCACATTTGCACTCAAATCATCATAATTAAGTAAAATTACCTCTAATTTGCAATGCTTATCTTTAAAAAAAGTGCACCTGTATACATTTGGAGACAAAGGGTTAATATTGGGTGTCATCTTTGATTTCACAGTACTGTTTCAGAGACAGAATCTCACTAAACCTAGAGCTCATCATTTATGCTACACCTGGTGGCTACAAAGATCTGGAGATCTTCTTTTCTCTGAACTAAATCTGAGATTGGTTGTTTTAAAATGCTCACAACCACACCAACTTTTTTTTGTTGTGGTGGTGGTGGTTTGTTTTTAGTTTTGCTAGTTTGTTGTTGTTTATTTTGTTGTTGTAGGTGGTGGTGTGGGCATTCATCCCAATGCAGGGAATATAAGCTGGGGTCTCCATGCCTACACGGGAGAAAGATTACCAATTAAACCATCTTCCAGCCCTGTAAATCAATCTTATTGGGCCCACATGCAGCATATGACACATTTAGGGATCTTTTCTTCTTTAAAACTTTCCTTCACTCATGGTAGTTTTCTTTCTACCAGTGGTTCTCTTCCTTTACTGGCTCCCTCTCACCAGCTGCCATATGCAGAATTACAAATCTTGAAGTACCCTGCTGTTCTGTCTTTAGACTCCTTATTTACAGGGATGATCACTTTCCCTTGAAATGTCATCCAGAGTCCAATGTTTAAAAACTGTCTTCAATTGGAGTATTTATTATTTATCTTTAGTTCCTATCTCTTTCCAGAACTGACTCATAATGGCAGGTTCCTCAATGCCTTCTGAGGCAAGAATGAATTTGCTGTTCCTTTCAAATTGAATACTTTCCAAACTATTAACCAGTAAATAAAATAAAATAGTTAATATGATTATCGTTGTCTCAGATCTTACTTGGAAACCATATGATGACTACAGTGATTGGTAGAGTAATGGAGGCATGATCTAAAATTGTTTGCTGATATGATATTCTTCCACAGGAAAATTCTTCCAGGGCTGTTGAGATTGTTTGTTTCCATCCTCTGTTGTTACTAAATCTTTACTAAATTTAGGACTGTAAGAACAGATTTACCAAATTGAGTTAGTTTTTTAATATAAACAACAGAGTCCAGGTGAAACCAATAAATAAGCTTTCTCTCTTCTTTGAACTCTGATATATTGTGTGTGTGTTTTTTTTTTTTTTTTGTAGTCACTGGTAATCATCTCTTGATCTTTCTGCAAATGTCTGCCTCTTGAAAATTTATGATCTGGTATACCATAAAATGCCTAGTCGTTTTCATTGATAGAGTATGCAATCAATAGTTTATATCTCAGTAAGACTAGAACAGAAGCAAGGATAGATAGATAATGGAACTTAATTTAGTTTCATATGCTGAACTCAAGGCTAGTTGTTCCATTCCTACTTAGTAATACTAGGTTAAATATTAAGTTTTTTTATGGTACCAACCACTGATTTTTCTTTTTCTTCATTGAATTTCTGTACATCCATATCAGACTTCTGAAATGTAGTTATATACTGCTCACAAAATTTGTTGTTGATGTTCTTCCTGTAAAGCACAGTAACAAAAGCAGGCACATTTCATACCAATATGAAAAAGAACACTCAAAACAAATTCAATTGAACATTTCATACTATAAAAAGAAAAATAGCAGTATAAAATATCTAATGGGAAATCATTATAGATTTTTCCCCTAACATATTATCAGAGAGGTTTTCATTTACGTTTTAGCTTTTCAAAATTAAAGAAATATAAACACACACAACACACACCTAACACACACACACACACACACATACACACACACATACACACACACATATATATACATGTACAAAATTTAATTATATTTCAATGTGTTTTTTTTTCATTATTTTCTACCAAATATAAGTTCTAATTTATTTTTCATACATTGCCTTAGTAAAGACAGTGCAAAACATGTCAACTAAAATATACAAATTGTCTGCATATGTAATTGTAGTTGTTCCTTTTGAATATTGTTAAACATAATAATCCATAAATTACATTCCTAAGACTATGTGCAAGACTTCTGTATTTCCACAATGAATGTAAATTAAAATTTAAATCTCATTAACATTGACTTAAAGCAGAAAATAAAATTTTCATAGATTTCTATGAATTAGATTTAGTTTGCTTGAAGGCATGATGTTATAGGGTTAACTGTTTAGACAAAATCAAAGCCAAACATTTTTACTAAAGAATCAGTCTGATATAATTTTTTTTAAACTTCAGCCACATATAATTTTTAAAATGATACACATTTGACCCTACAAATATAACAACTCTACCTCTCTCGTTCGTTCGTTTTGCAAAATCTTTCTAATTTCTGGTTGCTGCCTTTGAAAGATTCTTTGACATAAGTTTCCATCCATTTTCTCTTTATGTGAAGCGTCTTATAAATGTCATCTATATTAAAAATAAAGGGTCATTTTGAAGAAAAAATAGATGATTCCATGTATTCAAGTAAAAATAGATATAGATAAATTTCATTCAATAATGCTAAGGAAACTTAAAATTAAATGATAGATATCACAAACATGCTTCATACTTTAGAATACTTAGGGTTTGGTATGTTCAGATGAAGGATGTTCAACCTGTAAAGTCTACAGAAATGTTCCACAACATAGAAAAAAACAGTCCATGTATTTTGGATAAGAAATATCTAATCTTATCTGAATTTTAATTTCTGTAAGGAAAATAATTTTGAGCTTCAAGAACAGTTTTCAAAAGAACAAATGCACAAAACAAAGGATCAAAAGTATACTTAATTCTTCATAGGGAAACACTTTTAATAAAGGCTAATTCTTTTCCAAATCTAAAAAAAGATGATGCAACTGAAAGAACAAACTTGACTGTGGAACTGTTAGACCCATTGTTTAAAATATTCAATTAAAATAAGAGGGCAGCCGGGCATATTGGTTCCCATGTTAATCCTAGTATTCTGGAGGAAAAGGCAGAGAGATATTTGTGTGTTCCAGGTTAACCTGGTCAACATACTGAGTTCCAGGACAGTCAGAGCTACAAATGAGACCCTGTCAGAATCAAACCTGCGTTTGATTCCTAGCACCTACATAATGTGCACAAATATCTCCAACTCCAGTTCCAGGGGATGTGATGCCCTGTTCTAAATTCTGCATGCACCAGGTACATATGTATATGACTCACAGACATACTTATAGGCAAAATACCTATATAAATAAAAATAGATAAAAATGTTAAAATCTATGTTTAAAACAATGATCTCCAAGTTTTTTTTTAATCAAAATAAAATTATTTCTAAAGTGAATTGGTAATTATATTTAAGAACATATCCTTTAAAAAAACAATTGAAGAAAATTATGGTAGGAACTTTTGATCAGTAACTGCTGCAGTTCATGAAAATTGTAATGCTTCAGAAAATGTTTAGTACCTTTCTAGCATGCACAGTTAGCTTTCAGTAACTAGGATGAAGCTATATTTCGGTATACATGTTTAATATTCTCACCATACATAGTACTAGACAAAATCAGATTATTAAATGATTATTCTGCCTCCTCTAAATAGAGCAAATCCTTCAGTTGAAAAAAAAAATTTGGTAAAATGGGTAACTTGAAAGAAGCAAAATATTGTTTTTTAAAAATATAATATTGTTTCATGGGGGTAGAGATATGGCTCAGCAGTTAAGAGTACTTCCTGTTCTTTGAAAGGACATAGGTTTGGTGTCTAGCACTCATATGGTGGCTCACAACTATCTGACTCCAGTTCCAGGTATCTGAAATAATCAACTGATATCTGAACAACAGGTACACATGTGGTGCACATATATAACTGTAAGCAAAACACTAATACACATAAATAAGTCCAAAAATAGGTATTAGGAGCATTGTTTAGTAAGCCATGTAAGATGTTTTTTTTGTGTATGATCCTAGTATTGGAAGCTTAAGCAGGAGATTTCCAGTGTAAAGACTGCATAGGTTAAATAGGAAAATGCAGGCCAGCCTGAACTACATAATGACACCATATCTCAAAGACAAGTTACTGTCTTCTGAGAAAGCTCACTTAGCATTCAGTTACATATAATTTAAAACAGATACTTTATAATCTGAGTATCATTCTCTCATTGTTTAGTAAGTTGTCTTCCAATTACAGTTAGATAATTCATTTCATAAAAAGAAAAAAAAAAACAATGAAGGGATTGGAGAGATGATTCAGCAGTTAAGAGCACTGGTTCCCTTCCAGATTTCTGAGATTGGAGTACCAAAACCCACAAGGTGGCTCACTACCTATAACTTCAGTTTCAGGGGATTCAATGCCTTCATCTGGCTTCCTCAGGTACAAGACACACTAGTTGTGCACATACACACGTGAAAGAAAAAAAAAACAATAACCATAACATAAAATTTAAAAATAAGTTATAAGGGTTACATTAAAGAATTCAGTTTTGCATTGTGCCATATAAAGAAGGAAGCACAGAAGACTCCTAGAAAAGAAACTGACTTAATATAAAATTAGCACTGGATCAATGAAAATATGTTTCATGTATAGAATTTTGTATACATATCACTTAGATATGAGTACATGGAACTGTGAAATTGTTTACATCTATTTTTTTTTCCTTTTAAAATTCCTTCAAAGCTGTTACAAAAACGCCTCAGTAGTCAAGAGGGCCTACTGTGAAAAGAGGAGGTTCACAAAGTACTTTTTTTTTGTTTTTTAAGGTAAGTAATGTTACTTCATGCTTATCAAAGGATAATTCATCAAAGATGAACTCACAATTCGGAATATCTATGCTCCAAATACAAGGGCAACCAAATTCATAAAGAAATTTTACTAGAACTCAAAGTACATATTGTACCCCATATAATAATAGTGAGAAACTTCAACACCCCACTCTGAGCAATGGAGAGGTCCTGGAAAAAAGAAATGAAAAAGAGACACTGTGAAACTAATGAGAAGTTATGAAACAATCGGATTCATCAGATACATATATATGTATCTGTCACACACACACAGACACACACATACAAACACGCACACATATATTGAAGCAAATTCACACACAGTTCTCATTAGATGAAGAGAAATTATTTGAAAAAAAAATCAACAAACCTTCATGATAATAGTCTTGGATAGATTTTAAGAATTTTAAGCACATACCTAAATATAGAAGCAAACCAGAAGCCAACATCAAATTAAATGGAGAGAAACTTGATGCAATCCCACTAAAATAAGACAAGACAGGACTAGACAAGGCTTCTTACTCTTTCCCTACCAATTCACTATAGTACTACAAGTTCTAGACAGAGCAACTAGAAAACAAAAATTGGTCAAAGGAATAAAAATTGGAAAGGAATAAATCAAAATATCACTATTAGCAGATAATAAAATAGTATACTTAAGTGACCACAAAAATTCCATCAGAGAACCCATAAACCTGAAAAACAACTTCAGCAAAGTGGCTAGATATACAATTAACTCAAACAAAACAGTACCTTTCTTCTACTCAAAAGATAAACAGGCTGAAAGGCAATTATGGAAACAACACCTTTCAAAAGTCACAAATTATAGTTCCTTGATGTGACTCAAACCAAGCAGGTGAAAGATTTCTATGACAAGAACTTCAAGTCTCTGAAGAAAGAAACTGAAAAATCTCAGAAGATGGAAAGGTCTCCCATGGTCATAGATTAAGTTAGTAAAAATGGCTGTCTTCCCAAAAGCAATCTACAGATTCCATGCACTCTCCATCAAAATTTAAACTCAATTCTTCGTAGAGACAGAAAGAGCAATATGCAAAACCATTCGGAATATCAAAACTCCAGAATATCCCAAAACTATTCTCAACAATAAAAGAACTTCAGGGGGAATCATCCCTGAACTTAAGCTGTATTATGCAGAAATAGTGATTAAAAAAAATGTATGGTAATGGTACAGAGACAATGCCTTCATGAAATGGAGAGATTTAAATATATCATCCTGTGTGATCTCAAAGGAAAAAAAAAAAACATGGTATGCACTCACTGACAAGTGGATATTATCCTAAAAGCTCAGAATACCCAAAATGTAACTCACAGACCACATGAAGCTGAAGAAGAAGGAAGACAAAAGTGTAGGTGTTTCAGTCCTTCTTAGAATGGGGAACATAATATTCCTGATAGGAAATGTGGAGATCAGGGCAGAGACTTAAGGAATGACCATCCAGATTCTGTCCAACCTTTGGATCCATCCCATATACTGAAACCAGGCACAGTCACTATTGTGGATACCAACAAGTGCTTGCTGATAGGAGCCTAATATGACTGTCTCCTGAGAGGCTCTGCCAGGGCTTGGCAAGAACAGAGGCTGATGCTCACAGCCAACAATCAGACTGATCATGGGGTCCCCAGGGGAGCAGTTAGAGGAAGAACTGAAGAAGCTGAAGGGGTTTGCAACCTTACAGGAAGAACAACAATATGAACCGAGCAGACAGTCCAGAGCACTCAGGGACTAAGCCACCAAACAAAGAGGGGCACCCATGACTCTAGCTGCATATAGAGCAGAGGATGGTATTGTCAGACATCAGTGGGAGGAGAGGTCCTTTGTCCTGTGAAAGCTCCATGCCCCAGTGTAGGCAAATGCCAGGGTAGGGAGGTGGAGTATGTGGGTGAGGGAACAGGCTCATAGAAACAAAGCACGTGTCAAATGGAATAGGGATTTCCTGGGACTAAACCAGGAAATGGCTGATATTTGAAATGTAAATAAATACACACACACACACACACACACACACACACACACACACACACACACACACTCTGATGGCTTTAACTGTGACTTCAAGTGGGTTTACATCTAATCACAGGATGATCTAAATTTTTCCCATTCCTGCTAGTTTTTTGATAAATTAGAGTAAATGTGTCTGCATCTCAATCTCCAAATAAAATCATAGTTGCTCTTATCACAACCAAGCTCCTCAACCTTTTTCATCACAATACAAATCTAAGACAAATCTTAAATATAAAATTCTTCCTGGCTGGACAAATATTTTACTGCTACAGCAAGAAGCTCTGGTTTCAATCTTCAGGAATGAAAAATAAAAACCCCCAAAATTTAGATATAAAAAATAAAGAAGGCATGATTCCTCGGGCCCCATTACATTTCTGAGGCTGAGGACTTCAGGTACAAGGCCAGTCCAGGCTGCAATTGAGGTTTCAGACAATCTTGAGATATAGAGCTAGAGCTTACTTTCCTAAACTAAAACAACAAATAAATAAAGACAGCCTGGTCTGAATTATGTCTGAATTCCCAGCACTTCTGAGGCAGAGAGAAGCCTCTAGTATTTGAGGCAGTTTGGAACCTATATATAGAAATTTCGGCAATGTGGCATTTTCACAACACGTTAAAATGTAGACTGGTTTTCAGTTTCATTTTAATAAATTCCTGGTGGGAAGCAGTTGCACAGAAGAGGTTCTTGTCTGTTTCATCCACTAAGTGAAGTCCAGTTTACTCACACCTCACATCCCCAGGCCCAAAGAATACTTTCAGGGTCTCCATTTCCTTGGCCTTCCTGATTTCTGCTAGGAGCTAGTCTGTTCAAACTCTTGCACTTACAGTGAAGTTCTCAGTTTTTCTCAGCAGAGGCCTAAGAGGGAAAGGTCGATTGTGAACCTGGAAGTAGCAACTTCCTGAGTCCAGTGAGGGTCACCTAATCTCATTACTCCTGAAGAAACACCTCCAAAACTCCACCTTCATCCCCACACAGACCCCTAGCTGAACCAGGATTAACCAACAGACAAATGACTACCTCCACTGAGACTTCATCCTACCATGATTCTTCAAGAATTTTGCTTCCTCAAGAACTCTTTGTAGCCACCATACTGGGTAACAGGGTTTGAACAGCGGGAAAACAATCTCAGCCAAGCCCATTGCTGATTGGCTGTGTTTGCACATGAGTACTAAGGGTAAGAGAGGCTCTTTCAATCATCTGTGATTAAAGCTTCAAAAAGCGGGTAGTATTTTAACTTCCTCTACTACCCAGAGGCTTTCCATTTTCTAAGTTTGCAATACTAACTTGAAAGTTAAAATAAAATGAACTCCAAAGACGACTCTCCTACTTTGTTTCAGATGAAGGGGCTGTTCTGTGTAACTCTAAATTGTTTTTTTGTTTTGTTTTGTTTGTTTTTTTTTGTTTTTTTTGTTTTTTTTTAAACTAAAGTGTTTTTGCATGTTTGTATTTATATAACATGTATGACTAGTTCCCCTAGAAACTAGAATAGGATGCCAAAATCCCTGGATCTAGAATTAAAAATGATTTTGAGAATTATGTGGGTTCTAGGAACTAAACCTTGGTTCTGTACAAAAGCAACAAGTGTTCTTAATTTCTAAGCCATCTTTCCATTCCTATCCTGTGTGTGTTTTAAGGTGTGCTGGATCATTTCTAACGATAGATGTTTAATTTTACTATATAATGGATAGTATAAAAAATTACTCTGTTAATGTTGTCTATTTCCAGAAACAGAAAAACAAACAAACAAACAAACAAAACAGCAACAAAAAAAAAACATAATTTTAATGGATTGTGTAAATCATAAAAAGTTTCAGGATAAAAATGGAGTGTATACATTTCAGTATATGGGTGCATAAGGAGGCCAGATATAGACATCTGTTTTATTCTCAATTATATTCCAAATTTCCTTTTCATTTTCTCTTTTTTTTTTTTTTTTTCAAGTCAGGGTTTATCTGTATAGCTCTGGTTAACCTGGAACTCGCCCTGTATACCAGGGTGGCGTCAAAATCAAAAATCTCCCTGCCTCTGCCTCCCAACGTCTGGGATTAAGGCATGTGCCACCACTGACTGACCCAACTTAAAACTTGAGATAGGTTCTCTCTGAATATGCAGCTAACCAATGCCACTACCTCGGCTAGCCAACAAGCTGTCTCCACCTACTCAGCACTGGTTGGCAGCCTGCATTTTAGAAGTGGATTCTAGGCCCCCACTTTTATTTTCAAGGAAAACATTTTACTAAAACAGCCATCTCTCTAGCCTCTCTTCAAGGTTTGTTCTGTTGCTATAGACACTGCAATTTTTTGTTTGTTTGTTTTTTGTTTGTTTGGTTTCTTTTTCTATTTCTCTAATCATGCCTAAGTTTAGGCTCCTAAAATGCTTAGTGGTGGTTTTGCTTGTTTCCTTACAACAGCAAATTGGTTTTCTTGCTCACTTTACAATTTGCAGTTAATTTGGCACACTGGACGAACTGACATTTCATTTACTAGGCTTATTGCTGTGTTTTGTTTCTTTGGTGTTTTTTTTTTTTTTTTTTTTTTTTGTTAATTTGCTGGGTTTTTTTTTTTTTTGCTGGTTTTTTGTTTTTGTTTTTGTTTTCACCACTGAAGATGAAATTTATAACTTTTAATGGTGCTTTACCACTGAGCTACATCTTTAGTTAATCTTTAGTTTTGAATGTTGGATGAGAAGTTATCTGTGTGTATTTTTTAAAGAAAACTATAATTTCTGTGAAGCCTACAATTATCCCCCTATGCTATAGGTTCTATAGAGATCTGTTTCCCTTGTTTGGCCTCTTCAAGAAACAGGGAAATATTTTTAAAACACATACCTCCAGATTTATCCAACATACTGCCTACTTCATGTCTGTGAAGACAGAACAATAAAAAATTAAAGCAAGAAATATAGTAGACTGGTAGGCCATTTTTTTTACCACACACAAAACTTTACACAGAACCTTCTTTAATTTTTTATAATAAATATATAATGTTTGGTTTGGAACAAATGTCATATGCATATAAAATATGTGGTGGACTACCAACTTGAACTTGGATTATTTACTTTTAACAATTCATACGTTTACACCCCACAAGGAGTTTATTCATAACTCTCCCACACTTGCCGAGACCCTTTTTTTTCCCAGATAGTCCCCTACTTATTTTTATGATGTTTCTCCTTTTCTTTGAGTGTGTCAAATATCACATGCAGGTGGTCCTATTGTATGAGTTCCTATGTGTTTGTGATCACAAAGTCTAAAGGATCCCAAGCTGGGCTTGAACTTAACATATAGCAGCATCTGACATTGAAATGCTGATCTTCCTGAATCTACTTTTCCAGTGAAGGTAACACAAACACTACTTTTGAAGTACTCTATTGAACTGGAAAAAAAAAAAAAGAAAAAAAGAAAAAGAATTGAAAATATTACCCCATGTCTTCATCTCCTTTTACTTGAGGCGATATATATCCATCTTTACCAATTGCTGGGTTATTTACTGTATTGACAATAGAAAATGTAAACATTTGAAAGTATGCCATATTAGTAATAGTTAATAAAGTACTATCAATTTGAATTTCTTTGGAAAAACTGCCCGTTTTGAGTTTTTGAAACAGATTTTAAAAACTAAGTAAAATTAAGTACATCCAGGAAATCTAGTACACAAGGAGAAGAAAAAACATAAGGATAGCAGGTATAGATGAGAAGTAAGGTTTCCAAATTATAGGGTCAGTGAATATCTTCAATAAAACTATAAAAGAAACCTTTCCTAACCTAATGAAAGAGATGTCCATGAACATACAAGAAGCATGCAGAACTCCAAATAGTTTGGACCAGAAAAACAACAACAAAAACAAAAATCCCTGCCATCATATATTAATCAAAGCACCAAATGCACAAAACAAAGAAAGAATATTAAAAGCAGTAAGGTAAAATGGTCAAGTAACATATACAGGAATTCCTATCAGAATTACACCTAACTTCTCCCCAGAGACTATGAAAGCCATAAGATCCCGGGTAGATATCATACAGACACTAAGAGAGCAGAAATAAGAGCCAAAGCTATAATATGCAGCAAAACTATTTTACCATAGATTGAGAAAACAAGGTATTCCGTGAAAAAACAATATTTACACAATATCTTTGAACAAATCAAACCCTTCAAGGGATAATAAAGGGAAAACTCCAATATAAGGAGGGAAATCACATGCTAGCAAAAACAAGATATTAATCTTGAAGTAAACCTAAAAGAAGATAGCTACATGAACAAAGTTCCAACAAAAATAACAGGAAGAAACAAAGACTTTGTCTTAGTATCTCTTAATATCGCCATATTCTATTCACCAATTAGAAAGAAATAGACTAACAGACTGGATGTGTAAGCAAGACCCAGCATACCAGAAACAAACCTCAGGAACAAAGACAGACATTACCTCACAGTAAAAGGCTGGAAAACAATTTTCTAAGCAAATGTTCCAAAGAAACAAATTTGGAGTAGCCATTCTAATATCAAATAAATTTGACTTTCAACCCAATGTTATCAAAAAAGACAAGGAGTGACACTTCATATTCATCAAAGTTAAAATTTACCAAGATGAATTTTCAATTCTAAACATTTATAGTCCAAATGCAATGGCATCCATATTCATATAAGAAACTTTAGTACAGCTCAAAATGCACATTGCACCACACACAATAATAGCAGAAGACTTCAACAACCCTCCCTCATCAATGGAAAGATCCTGGAAAGAAAAATTAAAAAAAAGACACAGTTAAACTAACAGAAGTTATGAAACAAATACATTAGTTGATATCTATAGAACATTTTATTCTAGAACAAAAATTGTCCATTCTGCTCAGCACCTCATGACGCCTTCTCCAAAATTAACAATATAATCAGTCACAAAACATGCCTCAACAGATATAAAAATATCCAAATAATCTCATACATCCTATCTAATCTCCAAGGACTAAGGCTGATCTGAAATAATAATATAAATAATTGAAAACCCATGTACACGTAGAAGGTGAACAAAAATCCAGTCAGTGATAAATCAGGTAGGGAAGAAATAAAAAAAAAATAAATATAAGACTTTTTAGAGTTTAAAAAAAATGAAGTTACTACATACTGAAAGTTGTGGAACACAACTAAAGCAGTGTTAAAGGGAATCTCATAGCTCTGAATGCCTCTAAATAGAAACTGGAGAGAAGATACAGTAGTAGGTTGACAGAACACCTAAAACCCCTTGAATAACAGGAAGGAAATTCACCCAAGAGTTGAAGGCAGGAAATAATCACACTCAGGGCTGAAATCAAACAAGTGGAAACAAAGGAACTATAACATAAAATCAAACAAACTAGGAGCTGGACCTTTGAGAAAGTCAACAAGATAGATAAAACATTAGCCAGACTAATTACAGGGCACAGGGAAAGTATCAACATTAACAAAACCAGTAATGAAAAGGGAGACATAACAACAGATACTTAGTAAATCCAAAAAAATCATCAGACCCTACTATACAAGCCTGTAACTTAGCAAAAGTGGAAAATCTGGATGAATTGGACAATTATCTAGACAGATGTCAGGTACTAAATTTCAATCAGGTTGAGATAAACCCTGTAAACTCTCCCATAACCCCCAAAGAAATAGAAGCAGTCATTAAGATCTCCCCCCTCCAAAAAAAAAAAAAGCCCCGTATCTGATGGGTTTAGTACAGATTTCTATCAGACTTTCAATGAAACACCAATACCAACAATCTTCAATCTATTATGCAAAAACAAAAGAAAATGAACACTACTTAATTTGTTCTATGAAGCCACATTTACTCTTATACCCAAACCATACAAAATCCCAATGAAGACAGGATACTTCAGACCAATTTAACTTATAAATATTGATGCAAAAATACTCAATAACATCCTGTTAAACACAATCCAAGAACACATCAAAATGATCATCCTACATGATCAAGCGGCTTCATCCCAGGGATACAGGAATGGTTCAATATATGGGAATCCATCAATGTAATCCAATATGTAAAGAATCTCAAGGAAAAAAACACAGTATTATCTCATTAGACACTGAGGAATCATTTAAAAAAAAATCAACACACCTTCATGATGAAAGTCTTGGATAGATTCAGAAAGCAAGGCCCATAACTAAACATAGTAGCAAACCAGGATCCAACATCAAAATAAATGGAGAGAAACTTGATGCAATCCCACTAATATATGGCAAGGCTTCCCACTCTCTCCCTACCTATTCACTATAGTACTAGAACTTCTAGCCAGATTAAATAGACAACAAAAAGAGGTCAAAAAGTTAAAAATTGGAAAAGAACAAATGAAAATATCACTATTAATAGGTAATAAGATAGTATATTTAGTGACCCCAAAAAAATCCACTAAAGTACCCTTAAGCCTGAGAAACAACTTTAGCAAAGTGATTGGATATACAATTAACTCAAATAGACCAGTAGCTTTCCTCTACTCAAAGGATAAACAGGCTGAAAAGGAAGTTATGGAAGCAACACTCTTCACAATAGTCTCATACCTTGGTGTGACACGAAAAAAGCAAGTCAAAGTTCTGTAGGACAAGAACTTCATGTCTCTGAAGAAAGAAATTGAAATTCTCAGAAGATGGAAAGATCTCCCATGGCCATAGATTGGTGTCCCAAATAATTTAGTAAGAATGTCTATCTTGCCAAAAGTAAGCTCTGATTCCATGCCCTCTCCATCAATATTCAAACTTAATTTTTTATAAAGATAGAAAGAGCAATATGCAAAATCATTTGGAATAACGAAAATCCAGGATATTGTAAAACTATTCACAACAATAAAAGAACTTCAGGGGGAATCATCCCTGACCTCAAGCTGTATTATAGAGAAATAGTGATAAAAATGTATAGTGACCATAAAGAAAAAATGACTTCAGGAAGTTCACACGCAAACGGAGAGGTCTAAAGTATATCATCCTGTATGAGGTAACACAATCCCAAAGGAAAAAATATGGTATGCACTCACTGATAAGTGGATATTAATCTAAAAGTTCAGAATACCCAAAATGTAATTCACAGACCACATAAACCTTAAGAAGGAAGAAAAAAGTGTGCATGTTTCCGTCCTTCTCAGAATGGGGAACAAAATACTACTGGGAGGAAATATGGAGACAAAGTGCAGGGCAGAGACTGAAGGAACGACCATTCAGAATCTGCCCCACCTGTGCATCCATCCCGTATATAAACACCAGACCCTGTCACTATTGTGGATACCAACAAATGATTGCTGAAAGGAGCCTAATATGGCTGTGTCCTTAGGGGCTCTGCCAGAGGTTGGCAAAAACAGAGGCTCATGCTCACAGCCAACAATCAGACTGATTATGGGGTCCACAGTGGAGGAGTTAGAGGAAGGACTGAAGGAGCTGAAGGGGTTTGTAACCTTACAGGAAGAACAATAATATGAACCAAGCAGACCGCCCCCCACCCCAGAGCACTCAGGGACGAAGCCAGCAAACAAAGAGGGGGACCCATGGCTCCAGCTAAATACATAGCAGAGGATGTCCTTGTCAAACATCAGTGAGAGGAGAGGTCCTTGGTCATGTGAAGTTTGGTGTCCCAGTGTAGGCAAATACCAGAGCAGGGACATGGGTGTTGGTGGGTGGGGGAACATGCTCATAGAAGCAGAGGGAGGGTGGAATGGTAAAGGGAATTTCTGGGGTGAAACCAGGAAATGACTAATATTTGAAATGTAAATAAACACACACACACACACACACACACACACCTAATATGATGGCTTTAACTGTGACTTCAAGTGGGTTTATATGCAATCACACGATGATCTAAATTTTGGTCCCATTGTTGCTAGGGTTTTGATAAATTAGAGTAAATGTGTTTGCATCTCAATCTCCAAATGAAATCATGGTTGCTTTTATCATAACCAAGCTCCTCAATTTTTTTCATCATAATACAAATCTAAAGCAGATCTAAAATATAAAGTTTTTCTGGCTGGACAAATATGTTACTGCTACAGCAAGAAGCTCTGGTTTCAATCTTCAACAAGGAAAAAAGGAATAAAAAACAAACAAACAAACAAACAAACAAACAAATTTTAAATATAAAAAATAAAGAACACATATTTCCTCAGGCCCAGGTACATTTGTAAGGCTGGGGACTTCAGTTTCAAGGCCAGTCAAAGCTGCAGGTGAGGTTTCAGACAATCCTGAGATATAGAGTTAGAGCTTACTGTCCTAAAACAAAACAACAAATAAATAACAACAACCTGGCCTGAATTATGTCTGAAGTCCCAGCACTTCTGAGGCTGAGAGGAGCCTCTGTATTTTGAGGCAATTGGAGCCTATACATAGAAATTTCGGGAATCTGCCATTTTAACAACAGGTAGAGGTAAATGAAGACTGGTTTTCAGTTCGTTTTTAATGAATTCCTGGCAGGCAGCAGCAGCTAAAAGAAGGTTTTAGTCTGTTGGCTCCACTAACTGACTTCCAATTTACTCACTCCTCACCTCCCCAAGCCCCAAGAAGACTTCCAGGGTCTCCAATTCCCTGGCCTTCCTGCTTTCTGTTAGAAAATAATTCTGTTCAAACCCCTGCCCTTAGCGAAGTTCTCTGTTTTTCTCAGCAGAGACCTAAGTGGGAAAAGTTGATTGTGAGCCTGGAAGCAGTACCTTCCTGAGTCCAGTGAGGGTCACCTCCTCTCCTTACTCCTAAAGTAACACCTCCACCCCTCCACCTTCTTCCCCACACAGGCCCCCAGCTCAAACAGGATTAATCATCTTTCAACAGACAATTGACTACCTCTACTGAGACTTCTCCCTACCATGCTTCCTCAAGAACCTTGCTTCCACAAGAACTCGGCTTGATGACTACCACAAAGCATACTGGGTAACAGGGTTTGGATAGCGGAAAACAATCTCAGCCAAGGCCCTTGCTGATTGGCAGTGTTTGCACATGTGTACTAAGGGTGAGAAAGGCTCAATCAGTCGTCTGTCATTGAAGAGCAAAAAGGAGGTAGTATTTTAGCTGCCACTACTACCCAGAGGCTTTCCATTTTCCAAGTTTACAATACTAACTTGAAAGCTAAAATAAAACGGACCCCAAACAAGACTCTCCTACTTTGTTTCAGATGAAGGTGCTGTTGTTTGTAATTTTCAATTGTTTTATTTATTTAAGTAATTTGTTTTTGCATGTTTGTATTTATAAACATGCATGTGTGGTGCACATAGAAACTAGAAGAGAATTCCAAAACCCATGGATATAGAATTAAAAATGGGTTTGAGCCATTGTGTGGGTCCTAGGAACTAAAACTAGGTTCTGTCCAAAAACAAGTGCTCTTAATTTCTAAGCCATCTTTCCATCCCTGTCCTTTGTGTCTTTTAAGGTGTGCTGATCATTTTTCTTGAAACATGTTTATTTGTACTATACAGTGGAGATTACAAAATTATAACACTTTCTTAATATTGACAATTTCCTCATAGAGAAAAAACAAAAAGACAAAAACCATCATTTTAATGGATTGTGTAAATCAGATAAAGAGTATTGTAAAAAATTGATGCATATACATTTCAGTATAAGTATGCATAAGAAGGCGACAAATAGACATTTGCTTCATTCTCAATCACATTCCAACTTCCTTTTTTTTTTTTTTTTTTCAAGGCAGGGTTGTAGTCCTGGACCTCACCCTGGTTACCAACTGCTGGGATTAAGGCATGAACCACCTCTGACTGCCCAAACTTAAAACTTGAGACAGGTTCTCTCTGATTGTGCAGCTCACCAATGCCACTAGCCTGGCTAGCAGCAAGCTGTCTCCACCTACTTTTCACTGGGTTGCAGCCTGCATTTTTAAAGCCGATTTAAGACCCCCTCCTTAATTTATATACTTTCAAGGAAAGCACATTACCAAAACAGCCATCTCTCTAGCCCCTCTGAGAGGTTTGTTCTCTTGTGGTAGCCACTGTATATTTTTTTTTCTTCTCTAATCATGCCTAAGTTTAGGCTCCTAAAATGCTTATTGCTGGTTTTGCTTGTTTCCTTACAAGAGCAAACTCGGTTTCTTGCTCATTTTACAATTTGCAGTTAATTTGGCAAACTGGACAACCTAACATTTCATTTGCAAGACTTATAACTGTGTTTTGCTTGTTTGGTAGGATTTTTGTTAATTTGGTGCATTTGTTGGTTTGTTTGGGGTTTTTATTGTTATTGTTTTGTTTTGTTTCTTTGTTTGTTTTTGTTTGTTTATTTTTGCCACTGAAGATGAAACTCATCACTTTTAAATGGTGATTTACCACTGAGCTACATCTTCAGCTAATCTTGCATTCTGAATGTTTGCTGAGAAGTTATCTCATATGTGTTTTAAAGGAAACTACAATTACTGTGAACCCTAAAATTGTCCCCTTTTGCTATACAGTCTAGAAATCTGATGCCCTCTTCTGACCTCTTTAAAAAACAGGCAAATACCTCCAAAAACACATACCTTCAGATTTATCCAACATACTGTCTACTTCATCTCTGTGAAGAAAGGAAAATAAAAAATTAATGCAAGAAATATAGTGGACTGGTAGGACATTTTTCTTACCCACACAAAACTTTAAAAAGAACTTTCTTTTAATTATTTATAATAAATATATAATGTTTGGTTAAGAACAAATGTCATATATATATATATATGTATATATATATATTACATGGTGGAGTATCAAAGTGATCTTGTATCCTTTACTTTTACCAATTCATACATTTACACCCACAGTAGTTTATTCATTAGTCTCCCACTCTTGCTGAGACCCTTCTTCTTGCCAGATGGTCCCCCTCTTATTTTCATGATTTTTCTCCTTTTCTTTGTGTGTATATCTTGGAAGATCTCAGGCAGGTGGTCATATTGTACTAGTTGCTATGTGTTTGTTATCACAAGGTCTGAAGGCCCTCAAGCTGGGCTTGAACTCAACATATAGCAGTGTCTGATTTGTATTGCTATCTTCCTGAATCTACTTCTCCAGTGAAGGGAATACAAACACTACTTATGAAGTAATCTATTGAGCTGGCAAAAAATATTGAAAATGTTACCCCATATCTTCATCTGCTTCTGCTTGAGGCGATATATTCTCATTTTTATCAAACGCTGGGCTCTTTACTGTATTAAAAATAGAAAACAGAAACATTTGAAAGGATTCTATATAAGTAATAGTTAATAAAGTACTATCAATTTGAATTTCTCTGGAAAAACTCTCCATGTAAATTTTTGGAAGAGATTTTAGAAAGGAAATATTTACACCGAGAAAATCCAGGACACAAGGAGATGACAAAACTTAAGGATAATAGGTATCAATGACAAGTAAGTTTTTCAAATTTAGGGACAGTGAATATATTCAACAAAATTATAGAAGAAAACTTCCCTAACCTAAAGAAAGAGTTGCCTATGAATATACAAGTAGCCTACAAAACTCCAAATAGTTTGGACCACAAGAGAAATTTCTTCCATCATATAGAAATCAAAACTCCAAATGCATAATAAAAAAAAAAAAGAAAAGAAAAAGAAGAATATTAAAAGCACTAAGGGAAAATGGTCAAGTGACTTATAAAGGAAATCCTATCAAAACTATACCTAACTTATCCCCAGAGATTATGAAAGCCATAATATCCAGGGCAGATGTCATACAGACCCTAAGGGAAAAGAAATGCCAGACAAGGCTACTAGACGCATCAAAAAATTTTACAATAGATTGAGAAAACAAAACGATATCTACACAATATGCTCGAACAAATCCAGCCCATCAAGTGGGTAATAATGGGAAAACTCCAATATAAGGAGGGAAATTACACTCTAGAAAAACCAAGAAATTGATCTTGAAGCAAACCTAAAAGAAGAAAGCTACATGAATCACATTCCAACTCTAACAACAAAAATAACAGGAAGCAACAACTACTTTTCCTTAATATCTCATAATATCAGCGGACACAATTCACCAATAAAAAGACATAGAATAACGGACAGGATGTGTAAGCAAGACCAAGCATACTAGAAACAAATCTCAGGGACAAATACAGATATTACCTTAGAGTAAAAGGCTGGAAAACAATTATCCAAGGAAATGTTCCAAAGAAACAAGTTGGAGTAGCCATTCTAATATCAAATAAATTCGACTTTCAACCCAAAGTTATCAAAAAAAAAGAGGAGGGACACTTCATATTCATCAATGTTAAAATTTGCCAAGATGAATTCCCAATTCTGAACATTTATACGCCAAATGCAATGTTATCCACACTCATAAAAGAAACTTTAGTAAAGCTCAAAAACACACATGAATAGAGCATTAAAAGAAACCTTGACTAAATTGGTTTTAGAGACCTGCAGAAAAGATTATGCAGCTCTTTTTCCCTTCACCTTGTTCTGAGTATGGAACACCACAGGGAAATTTAAACTTACACCATTCGAACTCCTCAACTGGGGACCCCCCCCCCCTTTAACAGAGCAGGGGGAATGTTTGACCCTCATGTTTCTTTTTCAGAACTCCCACTAGCTCACTTGAAGGACCTACAACTGGTCAGAAAAGATGCCTTGGAAATGTTGAAACACAATAAAAAACTAAAACAAAAACACAAAAACAAAAAACATACGAACCAGAAACCATCTTGGTGCCACATAAATTTCAAACAGGAGTACCTGTCCTGGTCTGGTGCCACCATTCTGGCAAACTTGAACTCAGATCAAAAGGACTCTCACTGATGATTCTCACAAGCCCTGCTGCCACACCTCCAGCATGTGCCCAGTTCTGGCATCCAGCCTGCCATGGCCCACTGGCCTGGCACTGCTCACGCACAGTGGGCACTGCACAGGAACCTCCCTCCCTCCCTCCTCCCACTGGCAAGAGGCTCTTTTGTCTCATTCAAGGGGCTTCTGAGGTTCTCAATCTTACATATCCTAAAGCTGTGACCTCATGTTGGCTTTGTTTGGCAGCTGGGCCAGAGGTTTAATTTTCTAACTTATAAGATCAGAACTATGTACTAGAAGGAGTGGGAAATGTGAGACTACAACTTAGAGCGTTTCTCCCTGGAAGGTAAAGCACCTGGATATTCTCCAAGATTGTTTTCCCTGATTTATAAAAATACAGCCAGAAAGAGACTCTATGTTATCTACAGCCACCAAAAAGCCTTTTGGTTTCTGAGCCTTACAGCTAGAGATTCGAAAATTGGAGTTTTGCCAAGGACATCCGGGCAGAGAACAACACTCCTCCCAACTCTTCCCAACTCCTCCAAACTCTCCTCCCAACTCATCCCAATTCCTCAGCTAGCTAATAAAAACCTTCTTCTGTCACATCTCAGAGTCATACGCCCCTGCCCTGCACAGTGGAAGGAGTTTGTCCTTAGCTAGCTGATAATAAAACCTCTTGCAGTTTGCATCAGGTGTGGATTTCTCTCAAGTCATTGGGGTGCTGGCCAGCTCATCCCGGGACTTTACTGGACTTGAGAGGAGGTCCATCTTCGGGGTCTTACACATGGAGACCTAATACCAAAACTCTTCAAACTATTATGCAAAATCAAAAGAGAAGGAACACTATTGAATTTGTTCTATGAAGCCAGATTACAATTATATTCAAACCATACAAAAACTCAATGAAGAAAGGAAACTTCAGACCATTTTCCCTTATGAATTTCGAAGCAAAAATACTCAATAAAATCACTGCAAACCAAATAAAAGAATACATCAAAACGATCATCCATCATGGTCAAGTAGGCTTCATCCCTGTAATGCAGGGATGGTTTAATATATGGAAATCTGTCAACTTAATCCACTATAGAAACAAACTCAAAGACGAAAACAACATGATCACCTCATTAGATGCTGAGAAAACATTTGACAAAACACAACACCCATTCATAATAAAAGTCCAGGAAAGGTCAGGAATTCAAGGCCCATATCTAAACATAAAAAAAAAAAAAAACAATAGACAGCAAACGAGTAGGAAACATTAAACTAAATGAAACAATCCCATTAAAATCAGGGACTAGACAAGGCTGCCCACTTTCTTCATACCTATTGAATATAGTAGTTGAAGTCCTAACCAGAGCAATTAGACAACAAAAGGAAAATAATGAATACAAATTGGAAAGGAAGAAGTCAAAATATCACTATTTCCAGAATATATGATAGCATGTATCAGTGACCCAAAAATGTACCAGAGAAATCGTAACCATATATATGACTTCAGTGCAGTAGGTGAATATAAAATTAACTCAAACATATCAGTGACCTTTCTCTACTCAAAGGAAAAAGAGGATGAGAAAGAAATTAGGGAAAAATCACCCTTCACAATACTCACAAATAATATAAAATAGCTTGGTGTGACTCTAACTTAGAAAGTGAAAGATATATATGATAAAAACTTCATGTCTCTGAAGAAAGAAATGAAACAAGATCTCAGAACATGGAATGAACTCCCATGCTCATGGATTGGAAGGATTAATATAGTAAAAATGGCTGTTCTGCCAAAAGTAGTTTATAGATTCAATACAATCCCCATCAAAATTCCAACTCAATTCTTTACTGAGTTAGAAAGGGCAATTTACAAATTCTCCTGGAATTTGATAAAAACAAACAAACAAACAAAAAAAAAACAAACCAACAACAACAACAACAAAAAACCTGGTATAGGAAAAACTATTCCCAACAATAAAAGAACCTCTTGTGGAATCACCATGCCTGACCTCAAGCTGCACTACAAAGCAATTGTGATAAACACTACATGGTACAGGTATAGTGGTAGACAGGTAGATAAATGAAATAGAACTGAAGTCAGAGAAATAAACCTATAGTCACTTGATCTTTGACAAAGGAGCTAAAACCATCTAGTGGAAAGGAGACAGCATTTTCAACAAATGGTGTTGGTTCAATTGGCAGTTAGCATGTAGTAGAATGTAAATTGATCTATTCTCATCCCCTGTGCAATGCTCAAGTCTAAGTCGATCAAGGGACTGCACATAAAACCAGAGACACTGAAACTTATAGAGGAGAAAGTGGGGAATAGCCTGGAATACATGGGCAAAGGGGGAATATTCTTGAAAAAAAAATACCACCAATGTCTTGTGCTATAAGATTAAAAATGGACAAATGGGACCTCATAAAATTGATAAGGTTATACCCAGAAGTTCAAACTTGTAATAAGGAAACATGCTTCACTTTGTCCATAGCAGCCTTATGTATAATAACAAGAAGCTGAAATGAACCCAGATGACTCTCTTTAGAGGAATGTATATAGAAAATATGGTACATTTACTTAATGAATTACTACACAGCTATTAAAAACAATGAATTCATGAAATTTTTATACAAATGGATGGATCTGGATGATATCTTCCTAAGAGAGTTAACCCAATCACAAAAAACACACATGATATTCACACATTGATGAGTGGATATTATCCCTGAAGCTCAGAATAACCAAGGTAAAATGTGCAAAACCCATGAAACTGAAGAAGGAAGATCAAAGTGTGGATATGCCGTTCCTTCTTAGAATGGGGAACCAAATAATCATGGAGGGAGTTACAGAGACAAAGATTGGAGCTGAGAATAAAAGAATACAGAGACTGCCTCACTTGGGGATCCATCCCATATACAACCACCAAATCCAGACACTACTGAAGATGCCAACAAGGGCTTGGGTGCAGGAGAATGATATAGTTGTCTCCTGAGAGGATCTGCTAATGCCTGACAAATAAAAAAGTGGATGTTCACAGACATCCTTTGGACTTAGCACAGGGTCCCCAATTATGGAGCTGGAGAAAATACCTAAGGAGCTTAAGGAGTTTGCAGGCCCCTAGAAGAAAAAACAACATGAACTAACAAGTACCCCACAATTCCATGGGATTAAACCACCAATCAATGAAAACAAATAATGGGACATATGACTCCAGCTTCATATGTAGCAGAGGATGGACTAGTCAGGCATCAATGGGAGGAGAGACACTTGTTCCTGTAAAGATCCTATGCCCCAGTATGGGGAAATACCTGGGTTAGGAATTGGTAGATGGTGTGTTGGGGAGATGGGGGAGAGGGGAGAGGACAGGAGATTTTTTGGAGTGGAAACTAGAAACGGGGATAATATTTGAAATGTAAATAAGGAAAATATATAATAGAAAAAGAAAGGAAATAATGTATTTGCAGGTTTTATGAAATAAATTCATGTTTGGCAAACATATTATACGAACAATGTTCACGTCTTTTCTTGAGGTGAAATCAAGAAAGTTCTTCTCTCTCAACATATGCTGATATAGTTCCAAGAGTAGGTTTATGTGCTGCAAAACCTTGTATATAGGAATAGAGAGATATAGGTAAAATTAGAAATGAAGTATATGTAAGCTCTTAACAAAGACTTCTTCCATTTCAGGTGACTAGGTAAAGTCTAATGAACTGCAGGACACAATTAATACTGGAAATGCTATACCTTCCGAAAGAGCCTCCTCTGAAACTTTCATGTCATCGTCCTCATCATCAAAGTCCAAAAGTAATAAGTAACCTTCCTTTGGTATCACCTTCAATTTCTTAAGAGCCATTCTTCTCATAAGAACTCAGTAGTCTTCTTAGTTAATAAAAAAGAAAAAAAAACAATAAAAAAACAATAAAAATAAAAAGGAAAAAAAAAGAACTTAGTTACCTGATTAAAAATTATCATTTAAATAATTAAAAATAACAAAACATCAAATAATTATTTTAGCTCAATGAAAGATCATTTCTTTTTTACTTAACATGTATATTTTTAATCAATTGCCTTTATCAGAGAGTTCTGTGTACATATTCAATATGGTGATGCATATATATATATACACTTACCCGTACCATTTCCTCCGTGTATCCCATTTATCATGTCCCTCTCCCTCACAACTTGTTTTAAAAACTTCTTTAACTCACTTCTTTAAAAACCTCCTTTAGAACCTAAGTTATCAATCTGCCATTTCTCAGTTTAAAAAGAGACAAAAACTGGCCAACCTTCAACATATGAGTCCTCCCCTCCTCCCAAAAAAATGATGAGCAACATCCTTTAACCTTTGAGGCATCTGAATTTTGGTCCTATCTCCCACAGAATATTTTTAAACAAAACATCAGCAATTCTGTTTACCAGTTTATCTCAGTGTAACGTAAACTCACAGTTCTATCCAGAAAGATAAAGAACATGGTAACTGTATATTCATATCAAAAAGATCCACCACTAAGTCTACAAAAAAACATGAACTACCACCATCACCCACACAGAAAGACCTTATATTGGAGAAATTAGGGATTTGGGGAAGCCGAGGATTTCAAACATCTGAAGATTCTAAGTTCAAGGCCAGGCTAAGCCGGGCCAGCTGAAACTACAAAGATAGATCCCATCCTACAGAACCTAAACTGAGAGAAAAAGCTGAACTTGGTGGTGCAAGTCTTTAATCCCAATACATGGGAGACTGAGACAGAACGATCTGTGGTCAGAATCCATCCCCAATGACTTATAAATCTCTTACAATTATCTCCTCTTCTTCTTTTCATTTATCTTCCTATGCCATTCTACTGTCTGCAATGTTCATACAGTCTATACCAAAGGAACACACCATAGAGAAGACAATGAGGAGGGAGGAATCCTCAGTGTGTTTCTAAGGGATCCTGAACATCACACAGGACAATCGCCAAGGCATCTCACCAATGGCTCCCTGTTCCCTGACCCACAGTCCTGTGGCTGGTTCTCTGATCCTATCCCCAGGCCCCAAGCTTTTCTCTTCCTAGGGTTCCCAATTCTCTATGGCCCTGACCTGTTCGATCCTCTTCCATGAATACGGTCCTCCACCTTCCATTCACCCTCAGATTCGACAGAAAATGGCGATCAGGAGGCTTTTCCTCACATAGTGGCCTCCTGGGCCTGAGATTCCCCACCCTGTCACACCTCGATTAACTGTCCAACAACCCTGATCAGGGCAGACTATCACTTACAGCTCATCTAAGAGGAGAACACCTTCCCAACCGCACCCTTCTGTGCTTAGCTCCTCAATGGCAAAAAAAAAAAAAAAAAAAAAAAAAAAAAAAAACCGTTGTCAGGGGCCACACCCGGACAGAAGCCTCAGAGGATCCTTTGTGATGCCAGCTGGAGCAAATAGGTCTCACCAAAGAACTGTGCTGATTGGCTGAATACACCCTGCGCATGCGTTCACGGAATACCAAGTACTTTGAAGGGAGATTTTAGAAGGTGGGAGTAATCTACTGGCTTTAAGACAAATGATTTCCAGTTTGTTGGTTGACAAGTGCTTACAAACTTGAAAATCCAGAACAAATATGTAACATATGAAATACAGCAAATGGCTCTACTTAATTTCAGCTGTAGAGGCTCTTGTAAGCATTTTTGGTTTTTTATTTATTTATGTGCATAAACATTTAATAATGTGGACTTCTGCATGTACACATGCACACCAGAAGAGTCTATGCTGCCCTAAGAGTTCAGAAGGGAACATGCAGATTTCCTACAACCTCTGGTACTCTCCTTTCTCTACTTTCATAGTCCTCAGCTTGATAGAAGAGTGTGCTAGGCAGTGCAGGCCCTCTCTCTATCACCTATGTGCTTGGCCGCTCAGGCCCTCTCTCTCACTTAGGCGTTAGGCTGGGCAGGTCCTCTCTCCCTCTCTCTCTCTCTCTCTCTCTCCCTCTCTCTCTCTCTCTCTCTCTCTCTCTCTCTCTCTCTCTCTCTCTCTCTCTCTCTCTCTCTCTCTCTCTCTCTCTCTCTCTCTCTCTCTCTCTCTCTCTTAGGTGCTAGGCTTCACATGTTCTCTCTCTCTCTCTTATGTGCTAGACTGCCCAGGGCCCTTCTCTCTCTTATGTGCTAGGCTTCCCAGGACCTCTCTCTCACTTAGATGTTAGTCCTTGCAGGCCCTCTTTTTCACTTATGTGCTAGGCTGGGCAGGGTCTCTCTCTCACTTATATGCTAGGCTGCCCAGGTCCCCTCTCTCACTTATGTGCTAGGCTGAGCAGCCCCTCTCTCTCACTTATGCCTCTGTTGCCTACAGAGGCCGCAAGAGAGCACTGTTTCTCTGAAACTGTGATTGTGCATATGTTATGAGCCACAATGTGGGTGCTTTGTGCCTGGTCCTCCGCATAGAATAGGTGCTATTATTATTATTATTATTATTATTATTATTATTATTATTATTATTATTATTACTAAATTTCAAGACAGGGTTTCTCAGTGTAGCACTGTCTGTCCTGGAACTTACACCAGGCTGATTTTGAACTCAAAAATCCTTGTCCTCTGCCTCCCAAGTGCTGTGATTGAAGGCATGAACCACCAGTGCCCAAACAAAAGTTGCCCTTAACAGCTAGTTTTTCCATTTTTTCAACTAGTCTAGTGTGTATTTCATGTATCCAAGAGCATTCCGCCCATTTACTTGCAGTGTTTTCCTACTTGTGCATTAGATTTTCAAGGCTGGTTTGGTGAAAAGAAATGAAAGGAAGTAGTTAGACACTTTCAATAATAATAATAATAATAATAATAATAATAATAATAATAATAATAATAATAATAGAAACATTTTAATGTGTTTAAGTCTATCATTTTTAAAATGTATGAGTCCTCTTCTTATGGGATCACCTTCATGAAAGAAGGGGACATCAGATCACTTTATATATGGTAGTAAGCCACCATGTTGTTGCTGGGAATTGAACTCAGGAACTGTAAAATAATAGCCCGTTCTCATAACTGCTGAGCAATCCCACCAGTTCTAGAAATATGTTTTGATTTAATTTTTATTGCATTATGATAAGAAAATATACATAATTTCAATTTATCTGAATTTGTTAACATCTAAAAACATATTTTGAGTAAACAGACTTACATCACATTCTTCTTTTTATTTTGTACCCCAACTCCTCCAGCTGATGCCCACTCAAAACCTATCAAACCTTCCATTTTTTATCATGTTCCTTAATATTTCTAAAATATTGTAACAATAAAAATGAATATTAAAAATGTTGTTTGATAGAAACAACAATCAATGATTAGTCTTATTTATATATTTGTCTGCAGCAATACTGAAAATACTTTTTTCTCATAAATTTTAAATAAATCCAAATATATTAACTGTATGATATATTAAAATAATATATCACTATTAGTTTTTTTGGTGAACATAAATAGTCTTTTGTTTTGTTTGTTGTTTGTTTGTTTGTTTGTTTGTTGTGTTTTTAGGAGATCTTAAAATTCTTGACTTACAGATTATGCTAACAGGACCCTGAAGTTGTCTTGTGTGAGGATAGTCCAATGAATGGCAAATACAGAAGTGGATGCTCACAATCATCTATTGGATGGAACACAGGACTCCCAATGGAGGAGCTAGAGAAAGTACCCAAGGAACTGAGATGGTTTGAAACCCTAAATAAGAACAACAATATTAACTAACCAGTACCTCCAGAGCTCATGTCTCTAGTTGAATGTGTAGCAGGAGATGGCCTGGTAGGCCATCTGTGGGGGAAGAGGCCTATGGTTTTGTGAAGGTTATATGCCTCAGATCAGGGTACTGCTAGGGCCTGGAGGTGGGAGTAGGTATGTTGGGGATCAAGGAGAGGTAAGGGGGGAGGCAGGAGGGGACTTTTGGAATGTATACGAAGAAAGTATATAATAATTGTAAAATTAAAAAAAAATCTTGGCTTACTGTGATACAAAAAAAAAAAAAAAGAAAAAAAGAAGAACAATTTATGGACACTGGATTTCATTGTAATAAGGCTGTACTTGAATGTCCCTCACATCACCAAAGTATTTTACCTCCATAGTACTAAGGGTAGAGTTGACATATCTGCTGTGGCAAGGAATGAACTGTAGGCATGATTTTTGGATACTAATTTCCTGCTATGTTCAAAGCTATTTGATTTGAGTGATTGTTGTCATTCTCAGGCCACAGGTAACAGGGTACATTCACTTAAGGAATGGGTGTTTATTAAGATGGTCTATCCATGAAGTCATTGATCAACTGTTTCAATGAAGAATTGTTCTGCTTGGAGAGTGTCACAGAAGTTAGTTGATGATAGAATTCAGTTTCATTGGATGTGATGTTTTTTAAAAAGCATTCATCTTAGAATAATAGTAACTTATAAAGTCCTCTTCAGAATTTATACAATAATAATAAATATCAAGCAAAGCCTTTAGTCTCACTCTTTGCTGTTCTCTTATAAGCCACCTCCCAAATTAATTGTCTACATTTATTTTGGTTTATAAAGAGTTTTGAAAAATTTAAGCTGTTCTGATAACCATAGTATAGTGTAAAAATATCAAATAAACAATCCTACTAATACAGAGGCTGAGATAGGGGAAGCATGTTTTCAAGACCATTATGTGGCACACAGCAATACAGTGTTATGTACAAAAAAGAAGAAAGAATATATGGATTATACAATATTGGACTTATTAATCCTATTTACCAAATTAGGAACAACATAATGAAAAACGGACAATTTCTAATTCCTCATATTTTTGAATTTCATTCAATTAGGTTATGATGGTAATATTAATTTTCATATTAATAGATATTAAGGTAAAGTGATTGTTACTTTCTATTAGTTTTATTCTTAGAGGTGGAAGCATGTTTTTGTGGATTTGTTGTAAGATTACTTTCTTGTTTCTTCTATGGTGTAGTTTCACTCCTTGTGTTGTTGTTTTCCACCTATTATTCTTTGTAGGGCTGGATTTAAGGAAAGATTATGTGTAAAATTGGCTTTGTCTTTGTATATATTGTTTTCTCCGTCTATGGTGATTGAGAGTTTTGTTAGGTATAGGAGCCTAGGCTGGCATTCATGTTCTCTAGAGGTGGAATAGATGCTGGGATTAATATCTTTTTTATGAAAATACATCCATGAGTTGAGAGAGGAGGACTTCCACTGGCCTTTGTACCCTAGTGCCATGTTCTAGGTGCTGCTAGTGAATGGGGAAATAAGTGACACCCCAGTGACAACAGAAACCACCTCTTTCAGAATCCAACCTAAGAATGTCAGGCAGAGTTTATTTTGGCTGACTCATGGTAAACAGATCTTATATAGAGAGGGTGGAACTCATGTATCACTTCAGAAAATGCTTTTAAGTTTAGTCTTATATATTTTACAGAGAAGGAAAAGAGAGAAATAACTTCATGAAGGATAACACCAAAGAAAGCAAATGATCAAGGCAGCTTTATAGCAACACACAAATCTGCCCAACACTAGTGTTTACTAGTGGTTTGTTGGTGTTAAATAGCCATGGAGGCTACTGGACCATAGAGGGGCTGGAGAAAGTCAGATTGCTTTTTGTTATTGTTTTATTTTATTTTAACATTTCCCTTTTGAATTCAGGCAGTCTCATTTTTGATTTTTCCTGCTGCTAAGACCACTAGTGTTCTCTGGTACATTCAAACTTACTGATCTCCAGGCGACTAAACTTGTCAGGATCAGAGTGGAAACTGGATATTTTACAACCAATTATCTGGTCCACTTGCCTACCTCTGGTTATCCCAGTTTCTCCACCTAAATTCGTTACTGATAATTTCCTCAGTATGCAGCCTGCCATGATTCACAGACAGGTACAACAACTGCTTCTGCCTCAGTATTAAATTCAAGTCCTTTCTCTTCTTCAGGAATGTTAATATTTGACGATATACAAATGTATTTATCTAAGGAAGAATGGGCTATGCTAACCCATGGAAGAAGACACTTTACAGTGTTGTAATGCTGGCCATCTACAAGCTAACCACCTGACTAGTTTAACTGGTTAACTATAACTCCTTTCCTTTGTGTATACATTGTGTAACCTGGACTGTAACAGTGAAAAATATACTCTGGGAGATATTGCCTTTTGGGTTATAATTGATTTAGATTGCTTCTTCACTGTTGAATCAGGAACTGCTACAGAAAAAAAAAATATTTTCTATGTTATTTTTTGTTTTGGGGTTGTTTGTTTTCTTTGTTTTTTTAACATACAATTTCTCTGCATAACCCTGGCTCTCCTCAAGATCAATCTGTACAGCATGTTTACCACAAACTCACCTGCCTTTGTCTCCCAAGTTCTGGGTTTAAAACACACACCACCACCATCCAGCTCAGCGTGAAAGTTCTTAATTTTAGTGAGGATCAATTATTTCTCTTAGAATGAATATTTCTTCCATGAAATCTAGAACTCTTAACTCTCTTAATCATACATATACTCCAATTTTCCTAAATCTTTTTTGTTCTTACATGCCCTTGTGAATTATTTTACATACAGTACGAAGTTGAGATTGAGTGTGAGGCTGACTCTTTTACCTATTATGTGTCACTGCTCTCGGGTGAAACAAAACATACAGCACAAATTATATATATGCATAATTTTATAAAACTATGGTGTATATATTATATATAATTTATTTTATATGTAATATATTTTATCATTTATAATATTTTGTTATATAATATACTTTAAATGTAGTTTAAATATACTTTAAAGTGAATTACAGGGTGTGATCCAACAATAGCTGTCTACCAACTGATATTCTAAGAACCTCATAGTTATTCAGTCAATGAGGTGGATTGTCTCAGGTAGTCTCCAGTGTATTATGGAATACTGAAAATGGCCTGTATTGACAGTGAAGGAATGGGCTTCCCAATGAGGGCAAACAGGCAAAGAAAACAAACTTTCTTCTTCCATGTCTTTCATATAGGTTGCAGAACATTTATATAAGTGTGTGCCAGGTTTAAAGTGACTTTTCCCACTTGAAAGATTCAGATTCAAAATGGATCTTGCCATTTCAAATTATTAAGAAAAAAATCCTTTAAGGTCTTGCCCAGTCAGTTGGATTTTAATTAATTCTTGATGCAGTAAAGTTCAAACCCAAGAACACTCATCACATTGTCCAATTGGCTCCCCATCATTTATTGACATTTATAGCCTTCCTTCATTGAATTGCTTGTGTTTTTTGTTAAAAGTTACTTGGCAATTTGTATACATATGTCCAGACTGAGCTGTTTGACTTTTTGTTATTATTATTTAACTCTTAAACAATTATAGATAAGCCCTCATATCTATTATACAATATTTTTCTACTTTATTCATTCTTGTTATTCTTTGCATTGTGAAGAAAGAGATGGCTCAATTCTTAAACAGTACATGTTAAACTTCCCGTTCTGTTTATAGCATCAAATATAGTTTAACAAAAAAACTGTCTAATGTCAGGCAGTGTGGGAACAGGTCTTCAATCCCAGCATTTGGGGGGTGGGGGCATAGGCAGGCGAATTTCTGAGTTTGAGGCCACCTTGGTCTACAGAGTGAGTTTTTGGAAAGCCAGGGGTAAACAAACAAACTTTGTCTAGAAAACAAAACAAAACAAAACAAAACAAAAGAACAAAAAAACAAGAATAAAAACCTACTTGTGTCTCTAAGTCTTCTGGTCTCTTTGGACCCTGAATACATATCACACACACACACACACACACACACATGCACCCTCACACACAGAAAAACATCGTTCAGATTTTAAAATACATTATCTAAATCACTAAGAAATAAAACTACATCTGTGTTCCTGGTGCCAGAAAACCTTTAATCATAATACAAATTTAGTTGAACATCAATGATTTTATACAGGAGAGAATCCTGTTTAACTGTATTGAATGTGGGAGACCATTCCTTCAAAAATGTCACCTCATTAAGCACCAGCTGACCCACATTGCTGACCATCCCTATACATGTAACCTGTGTGAGAAAATGTTTAACAGATGATCAAGGCTTCTCAGACACCAGAATGTACTTAGTCAGAAAACTCAGACAGAATTGCCAAGCTAAGGAAAATTAGCATATTGCAGGGACAGAATGTAAAGAAGGTTTAAAATCTAGAAAATTTGGGAGAGTTATGTTTCATATCATAAAAAAAGATACAATAGAATTCTACGTTGTTTCCCACTGTCTTTCATTATCTGTGTTATCCACACATTTTTTTTGTATTAGTAATAAAAGAAATGAGTATTTGTTTAACATTTGTATCCATACCTATGTTTTTGTTAGACATCTGTGTCCATAGCAATGTTTTCTTAGACACTATCCTCTGGTTTCAGGTACCATGGACTATGATTTAATTCTTCACTTTTCTCAGAAGAGATGTAAAATGCTATTAGGGCCCTTGAAGTCAGAAAGAATTAATATTCATGGCATAGTTTCAGTGGCTATAATGTTGACTGTCATAGAATACCAAAACAAAGATTCAGGTAAATTTATGAACAAGATGATAAGACTGTGTCTTCCTTCAGTGTAAGCATGGTAGTTGTCACCTCAGTTTCTCCCTTGACATTGTCTATTTTCAAGGAAGCTTGGGGAACACAAAAAGACCTGAAAGCCAACACAAACCTAAGAAACTTGTAAGCATTTGAAGTCCACTTACAGATCTCACTGTCCATACTAGTTATCCATCTCTGTGGAAGTAAAAGAGAGCAGTAAAGTGACTTTGATTATTTTGGCTTTTATTACACACACTGGAATTTTTAAATGATTGCATACTACTCCTGTGCCTAAAGGGATGTACAACTTGTGATTTCTTAATTTTAAATGAGTATAGCAGTTTTCTCTATAGAAAAGTTTGAGCATTTAATTTATTGATAAGGTCAGTGCATGGGAGCTTATGTACCCTCTCCAACATGGTATGCATCTGGGATACTCGAGGGTCTCATCCACTAGTAGTCTGGCAGAGAAACACATGTGGCTTATACTTTTGGTCCCAATTAGAAGCAGGGTAGATTGAATCCCAGGTTTATGTTTAAATAACAACTGCTTGGCCAGGAGGATTCTTCTTAAGATGGCCATGTAGTCAGAGAAGTGAATCCTGGCTTGTGAGTTCATGAAAGACAAATTATATTGTGCTAGCTACTTTAAGCAACATGGTAGGTTCACACACCGAGACACACCGACACAGACACACACACCAATACGAATTCACTCTAGGATCACAGAGAATAAAATTCTCCTTAATAATAATTGTTGAGATGAGTTTTCTCTAAAACCAGAAAATAATCTGTCCTGGAGCTGATTTTTTAAATTAGTTAATCAATCAACATCCCAAAACTAGTATTCCTTCTCTTCTCTGCTCCCCGACTTCTCATCCACTCTTGCTACCCCAAAACACTCTTCCTCAATTTTTCTTCAGAAAAGAGATCTTCCATGATAACTCCTAGTTTTGGCTATTGTAGTTGCACATCCACTCATATTGATGATAGACAGGCCTGGCAGAATTTCATCCCATTGGCTATGGAAATAGAGCTAAGTGGAAGACAGGCTATGTGAACAAATCTTAACAAAAATGTACCCTCATTAACCATAAACTCTTTTTTATCTCTCTTTTTTTTAATTAGGTATTTTCCTCGTTTCATTTCCAATGCTATCCCAAAATTCGCCCATACCCATCCCCCCAATCCCCTACCCACCCACTCCCCCTTTTTGGCCCTGGTGTTTCCCTGTACTGGAGCATCTAAAGTTTGCAAGTCCAAAGGGCCTCTCTTTCCAGTGATGGCTGACTAGGCCATCTTTTGATACATATGCAGCTAGAGACAAGAGCTCTGGGGTACTGGTTAGTTCATATTGTTGTTCCACCTACAGGGTTGCAGTTCCCTTTAGCTCCTTGGGCACTTTCTCTAGCTCCTGCATTGGGGGCTGTGTGACCCATTCCAATAGGTAACTGTGAGCATCCACTTCTGTGTTTGCTAGGCCTCGGCATAGTCTCACAAGAGACAGCTATATCTGGGTCCTTTCAGCAAAATCTTGCTAGTGTATGCAGTGATGTCAGCGTTTGGAAGCTGATTATGGGATGTATCCCTGGATATGGCAATCACTAGATGCTCCATCTTTTCGTCACAGCTCCAAATTTTGTCTCTGTAACTCCTTCCATGGGTGTTTTGTTAAGTATATTACAAGTACAGCTTTGCATTTTTCTCTTTAATATTTTTACATTTTTTACATCTTCCAAGCCTGGTGGACAAAGTGTTCTTTTAGTCAAATTGTACTAATTCATACCAATATTGTCCAGGGAAGTTTCTTGGTAAGCCCTTTAGAGCATCAGTTTCTTGCTTTCAGCTGTTCCTTCATCGTGAGAAATAAAGTATAAACACAGTACATAGCCACAGTTTCTGTCATCGATGAGTACTTGGTCTGTGAAACATACTATGCAGATTCTTTGCCTCTGAACTTGGCAATGGTTTACCGATGCTGATGTGAGCAAAATGAGGAACTAAAGGACAACTTTGTTAGGTCTCAGGTCTGCTTGTGCACACTGTTACCAGATAATAATATGGGTAATGAGATCTAGTTTTTTAGTGCAGAGTCATTTGTCCCTGGTCAATATGAAAAGTTTTATACATTTCTTGAACATCACCTACTGAAATTTAATAAATTTTAAATTTAAATTATTTAATTACAACAAAAAGAAAAACAACAGCAATTAATAATAATAATAATAATAATAATAATAATAATAATAATAATAATAATAATAATAATAATAAATACAGTGAGACTGATGAGCCTGCAGTGACAGGACTTTAGCATCTATGATAGAATTTGAGTCAGGCATTGTGTACTAACACATTAATTATGAGGATCTTGCTTAATTTTGTGTACATAGAACTGGATTATCGCATGGATCATTTCCCCCTCTTAAATTCTGAGCATGTGAAGAAAAGTGATGTTTCTCTTTCTTATACAATTAAGCAGATTCCATAAAAGCTTATCTTTTCCCACTTCTAAATAAGCATTTTCTTTTAATTTATTGGCATGTTGTATGCTTTAACTGTTTGGTAGTTGTCTGTTAATTTTTGGTTGATCTTACATATAAAGCAAGTTTGATAAAAATTTGGTAAGGAATTTTATGCATTTTATAATTGTAAAAATTTTTTCCACTCACCTCAAAGTGCTCTGTGGTTATAAATTGGTCTCTCAGTTAGTAATACACAACACAAATTCAATTCCACTTAACCCTTCTGAAAATGAACTTTCATTGTATTGTCTGATTTGAAGCTAATAAATCTATTTAACTAAACCAGAGACATTTGTATTAGGAAGGAAACTACTACTGTCTGTTGTTTAGAAAATGGAAAAGATACTTCTACAGTAAAAGAAAGAAAGGAGGGACTGCCTTCAGCAATTGTGGGAAGTCTGTGTTACATGTGCATTTTTCAATTCAGCAGCATCTAGGGCACTCAGAATACACAGAGGTTTCTTCATATGTGGTGAGAAAAACAACTCTACAGGAATCCCAGGCAAGTGCTTCAAGCGAAGACTTACTCGTGAGAAAGTAGATGTAAAACCTCCCATCTGCATGGAAGGTTTGTAGGAAACAAACAAGCTCCAAATCCTATAAATGTAGTCTCCCTGAAACTTCCAGTAGGAGGTCTGCTTGTTTTTATATGATTTTATACATTTTAATGTACTTACATTATGGGTACATGTGTTTGATTAAGTACAGATGTGTGTAACTGTGCACAAACCACTGCACATGTGTAGAGATTGCAGGACAGTGTGGAAGAGCCAATCCTCTTCTTCTACCATGTATATTATTTCAGAGATGAAGTTCAGGCACGCGGTCTTGAGTGGCTAGTAACCTTACCTGAGTGGCTAGTGGGCCACCTCATACATTCCTTGAGCTTTAATTCTTTACATCCTCTGAAGATTGCCTGTTCATTCATCATGTCAAAACTCACAGAGACTATGAAGGTGGTCATGCTGCAAACCAGCATGAGTAAAGAAAATGAAACAATCAAAGTTTAAATGAACCATTGATATTTCTTATCATCCTATTACTCCCATAGGTCGAAGTGGTTAAAACTCTCACCCAAGGCCTTCTAATATGAGTTGCATTGAACTAAAAGTGTCTGTAGCAGTATCTGCATGCACAGCGCCTGCAAGGTCTGAGATAGAAAGAGCCCAAGCAATGAGAGGGAAGGACATGCATGCCACTATCTTTATCTCAGAAGTTATTTCTAGTTTGTAGCTTGGAAAGGAAAACATTTGAATTTCCACTAGGGTATCACTGGGTATGCAAACCATGCTTAAATCTAAGTCTCTAGTTCAGCATTGCCTGGCAAATGAAAGTCGAACTGGATAACAATCTTGGAGGTCCTTTATATAATAAGGTATTGGCAGGGTTCTTTAAAGAATACCTTAAGGGTCCTTTGTTTATATATTATGGTTTGCAGTTTTTTTGTTTTTATGGGATTTCTGAGTGTTTGTGAACATATATGTCTCTGTGTCTACATGTATATTTCTTGTGCTTTTTCTTCGCCTCTTTTTTATTATGTTTGCTTTGTTCTGTTCTGGTTCATTTGTTTTTTTTTTGTTTTTTGTTTGTATCTTAATCTTCATTACTATTGTTATTAGTATCATTAATAGTGTCATTATTATTTAGATGCCTGTTTGTATTTTAATAAAGGAGAAAGAAAAAGTGTGAATTTGGGTGGGTCGAGAAGTGGAGAGGTTGTAGAAGGATTTGGGGGGACAGTAATCTGAATCTATTGAATGAAAAGCTGTATTTTAAATGAAAAGTCTCTTCCCAGAAATTTTGATCTTAATACTAGTACAAAGGAATCAAAAACTGATTTTTTTTAAGAATTATATTTTATACAGAGGACAAAAATGAAAGCTTTTCCAACTGAGAAAAGTTTCATTTTGCAAGTATGGTAAGGACCCTAGAGTTAATAATCAAGAACACAGAACACAACACAAAGCAGAAAAAAGTACAAAGCACACACAAATATACAGGCAGGAATCAAATTAGTCAATTTATTGACCTTTTTAATGGAACAAAAATCCTCATCCATTCTCCATGCGGACAAAACAGATTTGCTGTTGTTTCCAATGACTTTGAGTAGGAATTCATCCAGTAACCTTTCTCATCTATTTCATTAGAGCTGACTCATCCCTGCCAAGATTCCAAGACAGGAAAAATAGACTCCATCATCCACTTGGGTATGTGTTTCCAAGTAGTTTTACAGATGATCACATGATTAGACAACTAAAATAGACCACATCTATTGTAGTACAGTTCTGGAAGGCAGAAAGTGTAAATATCAAGGAGCTGGCTAGTCTTACTAGTATTGCCTGGCACTGTGAATGGCAACCTACAAGTTGTAAGTCCTTGTGACACTTTCATGGGAGTTGTCGAAGACTATCTTTATGTCAGGTATGTATGTTAGGATTTATAACAGTAGGAAATTACAGTTATGAAGTAGGAAAAAATAATTTTATGTAGGGGCTCACCAAGCATGAGGAAGAATATATATGAAGGAACTGTAGCATTAGAAAGGTTGAGAACCACTCTCTGGATGCTTGAAAACAGAAAACATGATGGAGTCATAGGCTCGTCTTGGCATCAGTCTGGTATCTGCTTCAAACTATTATCTTGCTTCCTTTTGTTTCTTGTGACCATGAGGGGAATAACCTAGATAGTATAGTCAAAGGACCAATCTGAGGACATGTTCAGAATCCATTTTGTGAAAACATGTGCTGTTGTATCATTTGGACAGGGCTGTCTTTGGAACCAGTGCTATTCTGCATGCACATGAGTGCTTTGGTGCTTTGCTCTTTCTTTCTTTCTTTCTTTCTTTCTTTCTTTCTTTCTTTCTTTCTTTCTTTCTTTCTTTCTTTCTTTCTTTCTCTCTCTCTCTCTCTCTCTCTCTCTCTCTCTCTCTCTCTCTCTCTCTCTCTCTCTCTCTTTCTTTCTTTCTTTCTTTCTTTCTCTTTAATTTTTAAATTTTTTTCGAGGCAGGTTTTCTCTGTGTAGGCCTGGCTGTTGTAGAACTCATCCTGAAGACCTGGTTGGCCTTGAACTCATAAATTTGCCTGCCTCTGCCTACCAAGTCAAGGGAATAAAGGCTTGCAACACCACACCCAGCTTCTCTGATTTTTTTTATTCTGCTATTAAAATATTGTTCCCAAGGTTGTTTATTTTATTATTTTATTTTATTAGATATTTTCTATATTTACATTTTAAATGTTATCCCATTTCATGTTTTCCCCTCTAAAAACCCATTAACATGCCCCTCCTCCTCCTACTGACCAACCTAAGCACTCCTGCTTCCCTGTTCTGCCATTCCCTTACACTGGGGTATAGAGTCTTTCAGAACCAGGATCCCCTTTTCTCACTGTGTCCAACTAGGCCATCATTTGCTCCATATTCGGTGGCAGCGATGGGCCCCTCACTTTGAATTATATGGTTGGTCTTTTTTTTTTAATTACATATATTTTAACTTACATTTCAAATGTTGTATTCTTTCCCAGTTTCGCACTCCTCCAGAAACCCCCTATCACATCCCCTGTCCCCCTTCTTCCACGAGGGTGTTCCTTCACCTGTGCACCCATTCCCACCTCACAGTGTGGTGGCTAGCAAGTTTATATCTCTGTATCCTCATCATTCAACACCATATTGGGGATCCTGCAGCTTATAGGGAAGAGATGTCCAGATTCTGAGTATTGCAGGGTACCATCCAATACATCAATCTCAAGCCACATGTGGGTACATCTTCCTCAAAAAACGTTTCATCCTGTTAATAGCTTTCAGTTGGATCTTTAAGTACCTCAGCCAAGATTGAGGTGTCTGCTCCCAGCACAATCACTTCCCACTTCATTTTGGGGAGCATCTGTGCCAGGAAGTCAGGGTAGATCTCCACATAGTTGATGCAGATTTCAGTGGCCTGCAGGCACAGATGGAAGTAATGCATGCCCAAGCCCTACACATTTGAGCTTAGGAGATTGTAGGTGAGCAGTTTCATGTTGTCACTTTTGATTTCTGCACAGGACTTATATTTTCTTTCATTAATTTTGGGATTTATTTACATTTTAAATGATAGCTCCCTTCCCATTTTCCATTCAACAAATCCCCATCCCACCCACCATCTCCTCCCTTCCCTTTGAAAAAAAGGCTTAGTTTGTATTATATTTCTACATTGCACTCCATCACTGAGTGAAATCAAGACAGGACACATGTAGGAGTATAGGAAGGGTACATGGAGAAAGGCTGCTTATTGGATTGCTTTCTCAGCACAGTTTTCTCAGCTTTTCTTCTTACAAAATTTCAAAGCTTTTTTTAACTTTTATTTTAATAACATACCCACAAACATACACACACACACACACACACACAAGACATAAGATCACTAAGGAACAAGTGAAATGATTGTAAAGCAATGTCCTAAATGTATTTCATTATCTCCAGTGCCACATTTATAAGTCAATTCTAGAGGCCTTATGTCTAATCATATTTGGCAAATGGATATAACCCATTATGCAGAATTTGGAAAACTAAAATATGAACATGTTTGTATAGATACTTGTTCAGGATTTCTTTTTTGCCTTTTTCTGCTTCTCTGCATAAAGGAGAGGTTTCTAAAAAGGTAATTGATCATTGCCCACAAGCATTTAATGCAATAAGATTTCCTAAACATATCAAAACAGATAACGGGCCATCCTATTCTAGTAAAAATTTTATTTCATTCTGTAAGGAATTTGGAATCAAATATAAAACTTGAATTCCTTATAAGCCCATGGCAAATGGAATAGTTCAATGTGCTCATCACACCTTAAAGAATTGGCCTTTTATGACAAAACAGTGGCAGTTATATCCCCCAACGTCACCAAAGGCACATCTTGCCTTTACTTTATTTGAACTAAATTTTTTGCAAACTGATATTAAAGGTCAGTCTGCAGCAAATCACCACTGGCATCCAGTTACTACTAATTCGTATGCATTGATAAAATGAAAGGACCCACTAACTAAGGATTGGAAGGGTCCAGATCCGATTCTAATCTGGGGAAGGTACTCGGTTTGTGTTTTTTCACGAGAAGATGGAGTACAGAGGCTGCCCAAGAGATTAATTTGTTAGCTGAACACAGATCCTGAATCTTCTTATAAGTATCACTCTGAGAACTAAAATTCCTCTTTTGCATAGAATTTAGTTGGGGACTCAGCCTCCCAGAAAAGCTGTTTTCCTGCTACTCTCAGAGCTTTGCAATTTGCAACTGAATAAAGTACCTGGACTTCCCTTAAAGAAGCTTTGCATTGCTACTTTCTCATTGTCTGGGTCTCTTTTTCTCAAGCAGGTCAATCAACATCCTCCAATCAGACTGCAGTGGGAGTGCATCCCTGCAAACAAAGGCTTAAGGTGGCAACTGCTATTTTCATTCTAAAGACATTCTACCATGCATTTTGGCTTTAGGTCTGATTTGAGAAATAGGTTTATTAGAAGGGCTAGAAAGGCAGATATTTCAAATATTAGAAGAGATTGGTTTTTATTCTGATAGATGGTCTTAGTCCCTTTGCTGGTCTCTGGTTTTTCACCCTTGCTGTTACTGCATGCTCCCATAATTTCCTCAGGCTGTGGGAATAACAGAGATGAGGAGGATGACCTCCAGCTCCTAATATAGCCTAAAAGCCACAAATTGTGGTGTTACCAGTGATATAATTCTTGTTGAGGCCTTGCTAAATCTGAGGTTGGCAATTCTCCTTTAGGAGATGCACAGTACTGAGAACTGTGCATACTGATTCGTGATGATATGAATACAGTATGGGTACTGCTTCGGTGCAGATGTTTACTGTATAATATCATGGGTATTCTGTGTTCTTTGTCTAATATCCACATAACAGTGAGTGCATACCATGTGTGTTCTTGTTTTAGGGAGAGATGTTCCACATGTATCTGTTAAATCCATTTGGTCCATGACTTCTATAAGTTTCACAGTGTCTCTGAGTTGAATGGTAGGGATATAAAGTAGGGAAAGAATTTGTTCAACCCATATTACATGAAAAAATTAAATTAATATATACTTTTATTTAATCCAAAAAGCATGCCTATAGACCCATCTAATGTAGGAAGATCCTATTTGATGTTCCCTCTTCGTAGGTGACTCTAGGTTTTTCACAAGTTGGCATAAGATTACTAGCACACTCAGATTAACATAAAAGCATTTTCAGTCATGTCTAAAACCATCACACCAATCGACCGAGATATTCTCTGTACATTCCATGGGATAAATGTCTGAACCACGTGTGTTTTTACAGTGTGTCTCGGCTTTAAAGTGTAAATCCTGAAAGGAGGGCCATGGTCAACCTTCCTACTTCCTGCTCCTAGGCCACTATTTGCTGCTCTGTGGCACTACAAAGGCTTCTTTGTTAATCAGGTACCACTGTGCCACAGATATCTTGAAGTGACAGAGTGTACAAGCATCCATGGGGACCTAGATGCTGATGAGAACACTCTTACACCATCTCCTGCCTTCACAACGTACTTACTAAGATGGTGACATAGTGGAAAGAAATGGTGGAACAAATTCTTTAAAGCCCTGTGCTGTTCTCAACAGTCATCTCCTGATTTTCTATATGGACCTCATATGTTACACTTTGAAGTCAACCTACAATCTCATATTTCTTGTGCCATCATTAGAGTGTCAATTAAAGCTAGACTTTGGAAATATATTAATAAGTCTGCCTTATCTTCATATTCCCTGCCCTTAATTATGGTAACCTTGCCAAGAATATATGTCTCACCATTCTCACTGACAGTTTACCTGGTAAATAGATAGTTGAGAAAAAGACATTCTTCTAAGGCCCAAATAGCCTAGTTAATCAGTATATGAGAAGCAGGGCTGACATCACTCAGCACAAAAGCTAAAGAGAGTCTCTTGTTTTGTGGAGAACTGAGAGAGCAGCAGGGGCAGGGACAGGGGCCTTAATGATAGTCAGTCCAGACCTGGAGACTGGGTCTAACAGCATCCAAAGGAATACAGGCCAATTTCCTCCAGCTTCCTGGAGGAGCACTGTTTCTCTTCAAAATGTGACAGGGATGGCACCCACAAGGGGGAAGAATGCAGTGTGTTCTAGACTTATTTTGAGCCATCAGGGTACTGATCCTCCCACCTTTCCCTTGCTATTACAAATGATCAACCTCAATAGGGATCATGTAAGCTCTGCTGACACCAGAATCTCTAATTGCAAAACTCTTACAGGAAAAACCAGTTTTCCTCCACTCTCAGGATAAAAAGCAAGGATTGGGCTCATATGGCTAAGCATTTTCTGACTAGCTTTGAGAGAACAGCATGTTCCAAGGCCCAAATTTCAGATTTAGTGATTACTGACAGTTTAAAAAGTAAGTACCTGTAATGTTTGCTCTGTGGTACTAAAAAATATTGTCCCCAAATGTATGAGGACAAAACAATGAGCATGTAGCCTAAGGAGCAACATTTCCCTGATAGAACACCAGGCACTTGTCATTCATTCTATACACAGAAATACCCCCCGAGTCTCCAGACCACCTTCTTCAACTGTACATTACAAGCATTCCAAGTTTTTGTTATAGCCCATGAGATACAAGTCTTCAAGAAAACACAATCTGACACAAGGCAGAAACAAGAACTCATGTATTGATCAAATTGCATTATCAATAAAAAATGTCAGCAATGGGTTGACATTGCTTAGTGTCTGCATAAAATTGGTATAAATGGAACTAAAAGTTCTGTAACAGTTCATGAGTACAAGAAAAACAAGATTATAATTTCTTAGTAATAAAGAGAGAAATACTTTCTGTTAAAGTATTCAAAACCATGTCTAAGGTAGATTTGTCACTCAATGGTAGAATTTGATTTGTAACTTCAAAAGCTGACCCGTCCAGCAGGTCCAGTTATTCGAGGGTCTCGAGAGGACTTTCTCCTAAGAAATTCATGTGGGGTAGAGAGAGATGAGGGTATTGTGCGAACAAAGATATGGAAACGTTCTGAATTACATCAGGACCCCAATGTATTTACCATGACCAAGGTTTAAATGCACAAGCAAAAAGGGAAGTGCCTTTCAGCAGGAGGAATGGGGCAGAAGCAATGCACCTCAGCAGGAGGGATGGGGCAACGGGGTAGGGAGGGGGGAGAGGAAGTACCTCTCAGCAGGAAGGAAGGGGCAGCGGAAATTTTTCTTTTGGCGACTACTGGTGGAAGCAGGAAACTGGTGTTATCAGGGTACATCTTGAGGTCAGGACATCCAGCACTGACTTAGGGTTGGAACAATCTGTTGTTGTTCTCGGAGCAGCGTGTCTGTGGCCTGCTTTTGACCCTCTTTTCTTATCGGGGGTGGGGTGGGAGAGACCCAATTCAGAGATCAGGACAATAGCGTTGCAGTAATAGCTCCCAACAAAAAGCATAGATGCACTCCCCACCACCAGAAAACAAAACAAAACAAAACAAAACAAAACAAAACAAAAACAAACAAACAAACAAACAAACAAGCAAAAAAAGCAAAAGATAATCCAATGCACTGTATCTGCTTTGTTGTGAGTAAATCCACAAACATGAATGGATAGCAACACAGGAAGGAATTATGCACAGCAAGGCACACACACACACACACAAAGTAAAAAGAAACAGTCCAGTCAAGAAGCTATTGAAGAGAGTCCTTTAAAATTTATGATAAAGAAGATGAAGTGTATTTCTTCACAGTTGATGATTTCTGGTGGAGGGCAAGGAAGATTCACTTTTATAGCTTGTGTTTGATATTTTCTAAGTTCTTCTTTTTATAACCCAAAACACTAGATAGGACAGAAATAAGGGTAGAGAGAGGAATTAGAAAGTCTCTGAGTCTAATTATTTTTCCTAGTGCTTCTTCTTTAACTATGGCTACGAAAACACCACAAGCAACTTGCATAACCAACCACCAAACACCAGACAAAAAATACTAGCTTTGACACTCAATCTTGTGCAAAGTTAATGCAGCAGGAGTTTTTCACTTAATGTATGTTGTATGTAAATATAGTATTCCACCAAACTTAGTAACTCTGTATTCCATACTTCCTGCATTCAGCTGTTTACTATTTTAATATTAGTCATACCTGTTCCATGCTTTGCCATGTGTTTTGATGCAATTAAGTTTCATCTGGGGACCTCATATGAAATGCAAATATTGTGTGTAAATCTCCCTTAGTGTTACTTCATAAACATGTTTCATCTATGGAGTAACAGTACTAATGCTTTCTGTTTGAAGTACACTTTCAGTGTGCATAGTAGATACTCCTCTTTAGTATTTTATGATACACTAAATATAACATATAGTGTATACTTAGAAGATGAATCCAGTAAAGGATTTTTAAAATGTTGTGTGAGGGCTTTGTGATTAAAAAAAAAAAAGTGTTCTCAATAGTGTTGGCTGAGATTCTGCAGTCTTGTGTGTGCTCTTTTCTAATGAATCATAATTAACGTTTATGCTGAGACTCGGGGAGTCAGGCTTATCAGTAGGAAGAAAGCCATTATCTTGGAATCTCTCCTTTTATAAGTATTCCTTGTGTCTGCGTGGCCAATTAGATAGAAACCATGTCTTGGTATACTTGTTGCAATCTGATAGCTTTGTCGTAACCAATCACCCCACCTCTCAGGACTTGAATTAATGTAACTTCCTAAAATGTCCAAGAATTACAAAGACACACACCAGGTACATGCACACCACAAATTCTGACTCATTCTCTGATTCTGAATCTTCCTATGACTGTCCTTGTGACTTTGCCTCTCCTTCTTTTTCTGCCTCTACATTCTCTACCTCAGCCTGTATCTGAACCTCTGCCTCTGCACTTTCCTATGCCTTTGATTGTCCCACTGCTACTTATTAGTGCTGAGATAACATACAGGTTAGTTTAGTTTTAGAATTGATCTACTGTGGAATTGGTTTTCTATGAACATTAAGTTGCCTCTCTACCTTGTACTAAAACCATTTGATTGAATTTGAATCTTCAGTATAATGAGAGATGTAACCCAAATTCATAGGGCAACAATTGCTAGGTAACTGTCTGGCATTCAACAGTCACTCCACTGTTCTGAACAAACTGTTTGTAACCAGTAGTTTAAGCACAGGCAGATAGCATAAGTGTAAGTATGCAAGCCTGTCTTGATTTCAATGTGATAAAGATCGGGGCCCAAAACTACAAAAGGAGGTAATGGTTTCTTTCTGGTTACAAGTCTCAGCTAGTAAATTGCATGACCTAGGAAAGTCAGGACAGAACTTGATTCAGAGCTGGTAAGTAGAGACAGAAACTGAAGCAGAGACTAAGGAAGAACTCTGGATTACTTTCCTCCAAGTCATAGGGATGCGAGGTCCTAGGGGATGCAAAACAGAAAAGAAAGAGAAAATAAGTACCAAACATATCACAATGGTTGACCTACATGCATACTTTAAAGTCTTCTCTTGATAATATGTGTGTTCATTTGGAAATCAAGTTCTACATGGCGATTGGTAAACAGCATACTTTTCATTATTTTTATTGGATAAACATTTTTACCTGAAGGAGTGTATTTGTTGGATGTGAACATTCCTGGACTACATGGAGTTCCTAAGTTAGCTTGCATCAGATCCCCTGGAACAGGACTTACATGTGGCTGTGACACACAGGATAATCACTGGGAATTGAATTCCAGACCCTCTGCAAGAGCAGCCAATGATTTTATACTCTGAGTCATGTAAAGATCTCCACATTTCTGGAGAGAGAAGGAAGGTGTAGGAAGAGAACATTACTCAAAATGTCCAAATTCATCTAAGAATAAATTAATGCTTGCAAGGGTCTGTCAAGATGCACAACAAAAACAAGAAAAAATAGAAGGTGTGTAAAAATTGAAAAGAATGTTTGTTTCTGCTCTGTGGTGTGTTCTGACCAGGAATAAATGAAGACACTAAATGAAGCTGCACTGAGAAGCATAAAGAAGGCAGGTACCACATTCTGACAAGTGCTAAGGTTGTTTCAACTCTATTGGTGTAATCCTTCAGGGGCTTCTTGTCAGAAATAAACCCCCTTTATCAATTCCCCAACAGTAAATTCCGTGTGTCTCATTTGGAGACTGGGCAGAAGATATGTGAGATGCACCAGGAATGATTAAACTTTATGTTCTCTAGCTCAGAAACCATTTTCAGGGATCCTATGAAATCCAAAAGGTCAGCTCCAGACTGCATCGCATCAGTTTTTTCTTTGCAAATTCAAAAGAAGAGCCAGCATCTAAAAAGATGACTTATCTGTTACACAGAGTTGCTGCTACCACATAGGAGGTAGCTATGATTCCCAACACCAACACTGTGGATCTCTCTCTCTCTCTCTCCCTCTCCCTCTCCCTCTCTCTCTCTCTCTCTCTCTCTCTCTCTCTCTCTCTCTCTCTCTCTCTCTCTCTCTCTGCCTCACTCTCTGTTTCTGTCTGATCGTGTCTGTGTGTGTTTCTGTGTGTGTCTGTTTCTGTGAGTCTGAGTGTGAGTGAGTGTGTGTTATTATAATGTAGCCCATTCTTAAAATAAGAAAGGTGCTTTCACTTTGTTTTGTTTTTTTCTTTCCATTTTGGCCAAATTGTATTGATTAGCACTGGCTGGCCTCAAATTGGCTATGTATGTGTGGCTGTCTTAGAAGTCAAAAGAGATACGATTTCATAAGACCCATAGTCCTCTGGTTAAAAGCAGGAGTCACTGTGAAAGGCTTCCATTTTGTAATATTATAAGGTTTGAACTATATGAAGGTATGTAAGTAGTCTTCAAAATTAATTACTAGGTGCCAGGGAATGGGGGAAAACACACATTTAATCCCAGGACTTATTATGCTGAGGTGGGAAAATCTCTAAATTCCTTGTCAGTCTCGTCTATAGAGCAAATTCCAGTTCAGCCAAAGATATTCCATGGAATGCAGCCTGAAAAAAAAAAGAAACTTGAAATGAATAAACTACATAGTTAAGTAATGAATAATTAAAAAAAAACACTGCGAAAGATGAGTGAAATATGCAACTATCTAGACATATACCAAATCCATAAGATAAACCATCTATACAGCCCCTTAACACCTTAAGAAATAGAAACAATCATGAAAATCTCCCACCAAAAGAACCCTTGGACTAGATGGCTGTAGTGCAGAATTCTATCAGACTATCAAAGAAGAACTAATACCAATTCTCATGAAAGTGTTCCACAAATTAGAAACAGAAGGAACACTACCCAATTCATTCTATGAAGCCACAGTTACACTGCATATTCTCCTGTGGAGATGGAATGGTCACTGCCTAATGAGGAACTGGTCACTTCTTCCTTTCATACAGGACTTTGTTTGAGAGTATTTTTTGTTTCTACCGTGGTTAATATTACAAATAGATTTTAAATACAGTTTTAACATATATGAATTTTTGCTTTAGAAAATGTCATGTATATTTAACAGGCTTTTATCAACCATAACTTATATTCACAACATAAAAGCAAAAGAAGTTACAACCTATTTAATCAATGAGAGAAAATTAGAGGCTATTCTAACCGAATTGAACCAGGAGGAAAACAAGAACTGTACTGAAAAACTGATTTTTAGTAACAAAAATAATGATAATAATAATAATAATAATAGTAATAATAATAATAATAATAATAATAATGAAATACATTGGAAATTAAAAAAAATGAATACATATATTTTGCTAGTTTAAGTAAAAAATATTAATGAATAATAAGAAATATGTTCACCTGATTTTGAAATCCCAATCCTCTCATTCTATGAAAATTTTGGTTGGAATTTGAAAGATTAGCTTTGTGAATAGTTGTCCAGGAAATTGACAGATGCCCTTAGGTTATGTTGCTTTCAGTTGTTATGGAGACATTGTCTCAATTACACTCCTTTCTGTGGCTTGGAATTCTAGGTCCTCAGTCTGCCACTGCCTCCATTTCTGCCTCTGCTCTACCTCTGCCTCTGCCTCCTCCTTCCTGCCCCTGCCCCTGCCCCTGCCCCTGCCCCTGCCCCTGCCCCTGCCCCTGCCCCTGCCCCTGCCCCTGCCCCTGCCCCTGCCCCTGTCCCTGTCCCTGTCCCTGTCCCTGTCCCTGTCCCTGTCCCTGTCCCTCTCCCTCTCCCTCTCCCTCTCCCTCTCCCTCTCCCTCTCCCTCTCCCTCTCCCTCTCCCTCTCCCTCTCCCTCTAGCCTCCCCACTACCACACAGATAACCCTCAGATTAGTTCAGTTTTAGTACTGATCTACTCTAGAATTTTTTCCTTCATGTCTACTTCCTTCCTAGCTTATTGTAAAACTATTTAATTCAATTTGAATCTTCCACATAATAAGAAATTTATTCCAAATTCATAGGCCAACTATTGCTAAGTAAGAGTCTGGTGTTCATCAACCACTCCACTGTTCTAAAGGAAGTGTTTTGTAATCAGAATTTTAAGCACAGGCAAATAACTTTAGTGTTAGTGTAAAATTCTGTCTTGTGTTCAATGTGATAAAGATCAGGACCAAAACTGTTGGAAACCAGGCCTTACCTAACTTGAACTGTGTTTCACCTGGGAGGCAAACAGAGGCTGAAAAGAGAGGGGAACTATATAGGTGAGAGAAAAATGGAGCCAAGACAATTTTCTGATCTAGGCTCAAATATTTAATAAAAGTTTGCACTTATAAAGGGGGAAACCCATTCTCTGCCATGCCAAGTTTCTTGCTTTCCTGATACCAAGTTGCCAGCACAGCCTTTTAGCACTAAGTCACCAAATTCACAGATTGCAGTTAACTACAGAAAATCTTGGAGAACCAATTTGGCCTCATGGCAGATGGCAGGTAGTGTCACATCAAAGGAAACTAGCTGAGGAGCTGCACTGCAGGTGGCCCTGCCTCAATGGCATAAGGTCTGAACCTGCATAGGTTGGAGGAGGTTATACTCCCCCCCGTTAATAATATTTTAAAAAGTGCTGTACTGAGGCATAAAATGTATTTATGCTCTATAGTCTTGCCTGGGAGTTATGGTGGCTGGAGGCCACACCTACCTTAGGAAATCTTAGATCTTCCTGAAGCATCAAATTCCATTATGGATGCTATGTGCAACTAGTTTGTGTTATATTTCACACAAAACATGGCTCTGTGTTGTGTTATCAACAGTCATGGCCTTTGGCATGTACCTCTGTCTTAGTTTGGCATGGTTCTGTGATCTGGATGTCTGTCATTGAATATCCAGCCCTCATTAGCACACCTTATTCCCAATTCAGACCAAAGTCATAATATGTACTAGAATGAAGATCAATAACTGCCACCTGGGCTGTTGGAGGCAAGGCTGTATATCTGATACAGTCAGGCTGAAGGACTTGGATGACCTGCTTGAGAAACAAAGGTGGGACTGTGATAAGCAACAGTGTGAAAGTTTCTTTGGTGAAGTCCAGGTACCCCATTCAGTTGCAAATTAGCAATGATCAAGCTTAGTCTTAGAGATCCAGGTGTGGGGGAGGTGGCTTTGAGAATTGCAGAAAGGCTGCAGCCTCTCTGGGAGTGGAGGCTGTGATCCAAATTAAATTTGCTAGCTAATTAAGATTTTAGCTATCTTCCCTAATTCTTCTAATACTGAAATTATTAATAGACCAGTCCAATATTGAATTAGAATAACTGCTCACAGTGAGGTTAGAAGATGAATCACTATAATTCTATTCTGAGACAAATCTTTCTAAATCAGATTACACAGTCTCTACTGTGCTATGTCCCATAAGTCTTAAAAACCTTGAAGTAATGCATCTTAGCTTGTCCAAACTGGGAAAATGATAAACAAAGGTGGGTCAAAAACATATACACAATACAGCTTTCTTGTCACTACAGTCAGGGGACTAAGCAAACACACCTTTTAGTTTGTCACAAAAATTAGCCTTCATATATGCAGCATTCTGTGAAGAGAACCTATGCTTGTCCATTTCCCAATAAAGTAGCTACTTAGGATCAAGCCATATACCAATAAGTAGATTATTTTCATTTGACCTAGATATGATTATGTCTCCTATTTAAGATACTATCAGGCATTTTTAAGTTCCTTGACATCCAAATTTCAAAGTTCTTAAAGTGTGATTTAAATAATGTGCATGGGGATATAATTTATCTTGTCCTTTGTTTTTTTTTAAGAAGAGGAGTTTTTTTAAAGTTCCACATTACCCTGTATTTGAAAATTAATAAATTGTTTACAAAACATTTCAAATGCTTTACTGTTATAGTCAGTATTAATATAACAAGGCCAGCGACTAATTACACTTTCAATTGTTTATCTTGAAGAGCGGATTTAACTAGAAAGCTTTAAAATTTATTAATAGTCCCCTTCTTCCTTTCTCTTTCTCACTTCCTCCATTTCCAGCAGCATATGCTGCTGTAGTGTCTTCTTTCCTCTGCAGGTATTTTACACATGAAGTGTCCAAGCAAAATGACATGTACACAAACAACCATACCCACCATCAAAATTTATATAATAAAAGAAATGATGTCTAGACTATGATTCTAATTTTTCTGGGAAAGGTAGGATAGGAGAGAGCAATCACTGTGTGTGGACTCACAAAGACACAAAGAACCCCCCAAATAGAGCCGATTTACCACTCCTTAGAAACACAAACACCACAGGCAGGAGGAGGGATTTTGAATGAGGAACTCTTTCCTTGTCTTTCCAAGTGCTTTGGAGGATGAGCACAACTACAGGAAAAGGGTCTCACAGCAGGGAACTCCCATTACCACCCTACACACAAGGCAAAGTCACCTTGGTGGAACCAGGAGCAGATCACCTGACTCTGCAGGTTGTTTCTGTTTAGCTGCTTTTGGAGAAAGCAGTTGGAGCAGTTGCTGCCTGCTCTTGAGAAGAACTCTAAGGGTACAATGTATAGGTCTGTAGAATTGCAACAAGTTTGGACCCTAGAAAAGTAATGGGTTGCTGAAATGGTCCTGGACTGTGAATCTTAGGGTCTTGCTAGGGAATTTCTTAATCTGCAGTGGCATTTAGACATTGGAGCAAGCAGAGGTGCTTTGATCCTTATCTTAGGCACTCAAAGTTGTCCTTGAAGACAATCGTTGTGACTGTTTGTGAGGCTTTGCTGGAAGAGAGGGGATAGTGACAGCCCTCTACATGATCTGTGTTGGGAGCCATTAAGGCAACGCTATTGTCCTGATCTCTGAATTGGGCCTCTCCCCCCGAGAAGAGGGTCAAAGGCGGGCCACCGACACATGGATTCCGAGAACCACAGGATGTTCCAGCCCTGGGTCATCACCGCTCTCCGGACCACACCCTGACACCACCAAGTTCCTGCTTCCCCGTTTAACTGCCTAAGAATGTGCAATTCTATTGCCCCCCCCTCCCACTGATAAATACTTCTCCTTTTGCTTGTATTGCCCCATCCCTCCCGCTAAGTATCTGTACTTCCCCGTTTCCTTGTACAATTCTACTGCCCCATCCTTCCTGCTGAAAGGCACTTCCCCTTTTGCTTGTGTATTTAAACCTTGGGCCTGGCTAATACATTTGAGGGTCTTGATACAACTTCAGAACGGTTTCCGTGTCGTTACTCGTACAAGACCCTCGTCTCTCTCTACCCCCCATTTGGTTATTAGGAGGAGGTCCCCTCGAGATCCTCGAATAACTGGACCTGCTGGATGGGTCAGATCTGCATGGCACACAACTAGAGCTTTGTTTCTTCTGAAGCATAGAAGTGACTGAGGGCAAAATACCACAGGAGACAACTATATCAGGGTCTCTTAAGTAAAATCTTGCTGGTGTATGAAATAGTGTGCCTTGCAAATACTGAAGTGGATGCTCACAGTCATGTATAGGATGGCAAACAGGGCCCCCAATATAGGAGCTAAAGAAAGTACCCAAAAACTGAAGGGGTCTGCAACCCTATATGTTGAACAACAATATGAACTAACCAGTACCCACAGAACTTGTTCCTCTAGCTGCATATGTAGCAGAAGATTGCCTAGTCGGCTATCATTGGGAAGAGAGGCCCTTGGTCTAGCAAAGTTTATATGCCACAGTTCATGGGAATGCCAAGGCCAAGAAGTGGGAGTGAGTGGGTATGTGAGCAGGGGGCAGGAGGTATAGGGGACTTTTGGAATAGCATTTGAAAGGTAAAAGAAGAACATATGTAATAAAAAATGTGGGGGAAAAGTCTCATTACTTTATCCCATTAAATGTGCACATTAAAAAAAAAAAGTGGCTAATGGCTTTGAACAGGATCCTTTCTGAGGACAGGATCTTATAAAGGGTTCCAGATAGACAACTCATTTACAGTTTTACAAGCTAGTACTTATAAACAATTGATCATTGGAAGCGTCAAGCTGAGACACCCGATCACTGGGCATAAGTGTTGAGATAATTTGAAGATATTTCCATTGTTTTGAATAATCTGTATGATATTGGATACATTTACTCTATGGAAGGAGTATGTGTGTGGAGTCCCTTGTGTCACTGAAGTAGAAGGAGTTGTAAACCACCTGTGGCGATGTTGCAAGTTCATATCTATGATATGTTTGTGATGCCAGTGTTTATAAAGGAGGAGGAGGGGTGGGTGGATATGGGGGACTTTTGGTATAGCATTGGAAATGTAAATGAGTTAAATACCTAATAAAAAATGGAAAAAAAAAAAAAAGGAGGAGGCATCTCTGAGATGCAATAACACATTTAAAAAAGAAAACCACAAGACAGAAAGGGAATATTGCCTTATGTTGTTGTATTTCTGTTTTTTGTGTGTTGTGTGTGTGTTTTGTTTTTTGTTTTTGTTTGTTTGTTTGTTTGTTTTCTTATTTGTGTGTATGGTCTGATTTTTGGATTTTTTCGAGACAGGAATTCTCTATATGCCCCTGGCTGTCCTGGAACTCACTCTGTAGACCATGCTGGCCTTGTACTCAGAAATCTGCCTACGTCTGCGTCCCAAGTGCTGGGATTAAAGCTGTGCACCACCAACACCCTGCAAATATTGCCATTTTTAGTGAGATATTTTTAATGTTTTTTTTACTGATTTATGTAAGATATTTCAAATGGTGTGTCCATTTTTTTTCACATTGTTGCATTATTCCTTTCAAAGTTTGTTGATTATTGCTCACAAAGACAGAATTTACCATCAAGACACTGACATTCTTCTTTTTTCATTTCATTCCTCTCCTTTTTTTCTGTTTAACTTATCTGGAAATAGATTTTTCTGTATAGTCCTAGCAATTCTGGGCCTTCTTGTGCAGTTCAGTCCTGAATTCAAATCTACTGGATTTTATCACCAAATCCTGAGATTAAACCCCTTTCTAAGCAGACATCAACATTTTTTTTTAATTTTCTGTCTCACAATACTTCTTTAGAAGATGTCCTCATCACGGTTCCCAAGTAATGCCTTCAGACACTTCTAACTTTCTGTAACAACCTTACCATATAGAGCCTATGTAAGGCATCCTGTTGGGTAGCATTCTGTCTTAAGCTGTGCACATCCAAAGTGTTTGTATTCTTCAGAGTGGCCTATGAGGCTAGTGTGATAAATCTGGCATGAGCTATCAGGTGAAGAAGTATTACCACTGCAGCCACAAAGCTTGCAGTTTCCACTACTCCTGATCATGATGCTGCAGAAGGTTTCTTTGATTTTCATAGACACTGGCTTCTTATTCCCAAATCTTGGTAGTGGTACTGTATTCTGCCTGTCTGTGTAAACAATTAGACATGAACCATGTCTTAGTATACTGGTTGCATCTTGAGAAGTTTGTTGTTCTTTTCTACTGGATAGCCTGTTACTGGGGAAATCAGGCCATCAAGATTATTCTTAGCCTGGAAGGTACAGAGTCAGGGTCAGAGGAAGTGTGAAGTCTGGGTAAGGACTAGTTCTTAATCCAGATATTCCCTATGTATAAGAAACGTAATTGTCAACATTTTTCATTAAAAAAAAAAACACTTGAGGTTTATATGTGTTATTCCCAAATGACAGCTGTAAGTTTTTTCCACTTAAACACACCCCTCAATATACAGGAACAGATATCTACAGGGCCCTTTATAAACTATTCAGAGTTGTGCATCCCCATGGTCTCTGGTCTGTTTCCATTGTGAAAGGACATATGTTGAGACAGAGTTGTTTACCTTTGCTCTAATGATTTCCCTGGTCTTAATGTCTCAGTATTCATCCTGGTGTGAATACTGTGGAAATTGAAAATGTTAAAGGGACTATGAAGCAAAAATGTTAATTGGTGTGAAAGAGTTAATGGGAACAGCCGTTAATTTCCACTGACTGAAACTAAAATATTCATTACCTGTTATATTTCACAAAAACAGAATTATTGCTCACTTGTTCAAAGTGGACAGCCAGGTACAAATGAAATGACTTTTATCCACTGGGCTGTTTTTTTTTTCCGAAGCCTGGGCATGGCTCAACAAAGGAGTGCCTGAGAGCACCTGAATGTTCAGATAAAGTTTACTGAGGCCTCCTTGGCCTGAGAGTGCCTGTCCAGCCCACTTTTGAACAAGAGGAATGGGTGGGACTTTCTTTGATAGAAACAGCAGGAGCTTGGTTGCCTGTTAGACAATTGTTGAAGAACAGCAGCAGGCTGTAGTGATTGAGATTGTCAGACACCCTGTGAAAATTGCAAAACCCAAAGTAACTTGGAGCTAAAAAGATAGAGATCTGATTAAGAGGTAAAATCTTGGATGTTGTAGTGAAGAGCAAAAACTTATAATTTTGTGTCTTATAGCATTGTGGTGTGTAAATTCAAGAAATTCAGGGCTGAAGAATAGACCCAGGCAGGTCCAGGCACAGCCAAACCCACCCTGTAGCTAAGAATGTCCGGCCATAAAAGATAAAAAAGAGAATGCAGGAACTAGCCACTGCTATCAGGGCGGACCAAATGGCCATCTGGCAGGATGGCACCTCCCTATAGCTCCCCATAAATCATACATTGACCAGGTGTCCTGCTGACCTCGATAAGTCCCAAGCCCTTGTGCCTCCCTACACCTTAGCATGCAAATATTACCCTGTTAATTTGTAATCATCCCGCCAACATTTAAATAAGCCAATCATGTGTAATGGCCCAAATTCTTTTGGCTCCCCTGTTTTTGGTTTGTGGTTTTTGCCTTTATAAGCCTGTAAAAAGTTTGGGCTGGGGTTGAACTTCCCTTCCCCCTGCGCGGTGCATGAGTTTCGACCCCAGCATGCTGTCTGGGGCGCTCCTTTTTTGTTTGTGTGTTTGTGTGAGATTAAAGCTTGTATAGTTACAGCGAGTTCCGCCTCAGTGTCCTACTGGGTGCGCACCTCCCTGAAGAGGGACTCACTGAAGGGGTCTTTCATGTGGTGCATTGGCCGGGAAGTGCGTGACCACCCAGGGGTCCTAGACCCAATTGGAGGTAAGGCCCTCTATCTTGTCTTGGTTTTGTCTCTATATTCTGTCTGAAAATCTTGTGAGATCACAGTTTCAGTTTTGCAAATGCTCTTATGAGACAGCGCTTTGAAGGGAGAGCAAAGTGGATAAAGACAGATGTGTCTAGGGGTCCACCATTTGTTCGCCCTGGGAGACGTTCAGGGAAGTCAGGGGCAGGGCCAGGGATGCCTAGTGAACCTCCTCGGGAAAAGTCAGGAGATAAATTTTCTCCTTGACGATCTCTTTCTGAGACCTGTTACTAGGCCTTCTGATTCTTTTCAGGAACTCTGGTTGACACAGAGTAGGCGACTGGTTTTGTTTTTGAGTCTTGTAGCCTTTGTAATCGTTTTTATCATGTGTGTGACAGAGCTTAACGTGGGAAAGACTGTGACGACCCCACTAACACTTACTCAGAACCATTGGACAGACGTTATGACTAGGGCCAACAATCTTTCCTTCAATGTCAAGAAGGGTCCTTGGCAAACTTTTTGCTCCTCTAAATGGCCAGCTTTCAGTGTGGGCTGGCCTTCGCAGGGAAATTTTAGCCTGCCTTTTATTCTAGGTGTAAAGTTATTTTTCAGACCGCAGGAGGGCATCCTGAGCCGGTGCCGTATATAATTGTGTGGCAGGACCTGGTACAAAATCTGCCACCCTGACTGTGTTCCTGGACTTCCGGAGCTGAGACAGCGATGGTGGCAGTAGCCATGAAACCGAAAATGATGCCTGCAGGTCTGCCAGTGCACGTTCCATCGGCCCCCCTGAGGATCTATCCTGAAATTGATGATGCCTTTTTCCTTGACTCCTTCTCACCCCCTTACCCCCAAAGAAATTTTAATCCTGATCACTCACAGCTGCCCACCCCAGCAGACCCCAGGGTGGCCTCTGTGACAGGACCGGTGGGAGGGACTCCTAGCTGCGAAGGCCATAGTTCAGAGGGAAGTGAATCTAAACCAGATTCCACTGTTGCTTTGCCTTTAAGAGCTTATGTAGGAGGACCTGCCCCTGCCCCGGGCAGTTAGTCCCATTGCAGTACTGGCCATTTTCATTGGTAGATATGTTGGCAGATATGTATAACAGATATGTATAACTAATCACTCCTCTTTCTCATAGAATCCCTCAGGCTTAAAAGGACTCCTTGAGTTCCTAATGTTCTCCTACCAGCCCACTTGGGATGACTGCCAGCAACTTTTTCAGGTCTCCTTTACAACTGAAGAGAGAGAGAGGATCCTGCTAGAAGCCAGAAAAAATCATCCCAGGACCAGATGGGACCCCCACTAATCTCCCCAACCTTATAAATGCAGCTTTCCCCTTGGCCCGTTCTGCCTGGGAGTTCAATACTGTGAAAGATAGGGAGCGTCTCACAGTCTACTGCTGGACTCTAGTGGCAGGGATAGAGGGGGCCACACAGCGACCCACCAATTTGGCCAAGGTAAGAGAAGTCCTTCATGGTTCAATGGAGCTGCCCTCCGTTTTCTTAGCACGACTAATGGAGGCTTATAGGAGATATGCCCCGTTTGATCCCTCTTTGGAGGGACAGCAGGCAGCTGTAGCCATAGCTTTCATTGGTCAGTCTGCCTCTGATATTAAGAGAAATTTACAGAGGTTAGAGGGGCTCCAATATTATACTCTGCAGGATTTAGTAAAATAAGTTGAGAAAGTGTACCACAAGAGAGAGACTGAGGAAGAAAAGCAAGAGAGAGAAGAGAAAGAGGTAGAGGAAAGAGAAAACCGGCATGAACGCCAGCAGGATAGGAACTTGACTAAGATTTTGGCCGCAGTGGTAGGTGGAGAAAGTTCATAGAAGGGTCAGTCAGGGTACCTGCCCAACAGGGCAAGAAGACCCCCAGGAGAACAGAGACCGCCACTTGAGAAAGACCAATGCACATACTGCAAGAAAAAAGAATATTAGGCCAGAGACTGCCCAAAGAAGAAGCAGAGGGGCCCCAAAGTATTGGCCCTTGAAGAAGACCAGGGAAGTCGGGGCTCGGTCCCCCTCCCCAAGCCTAGGGTAACTCACTCTGTGGAGGGGACCCCCGTTAATTTTCTAATAGACAAAGGAGCTGAATAATCAGTCTTGACTGAAGCTTTAGGACAATTAGGATCAAAGAAGATTTTAGTTATGGGAGCCACTGGTAGCAAGCTTTATCCCTGGACAACCAAAAGGATTTTAGACATAGGAAAAAATAAAGTGACACATTCTTTTCTTGTGATACCTGAGTGCCCAGCACCCTGCTAGGCAGGGACCTTTTGAAAAAATTGAAAGCACAAGTCCAGTTTACTTCTGACGGACCTGAGGTATCATGGAAGAAGAATCCAGTGGCATGCTTAGTTTTAAATTTAGAAGAACAATATCACCTCCACGAACAGAAGTCTGAGACTTTACCCTTTAAAGAATGGTTGACAGCTTTTCCAGAGGTTTGGGCAGAGCAGGCTGGGATGGAATTAGCTAGGCAAGTGCCACCCAACATAGTCGAGCTAAAAGTGGCTGCCAAATCTGTTTCAGTCAGGCAATACCCCATGAGTCAAGGGGCTAAAAACAGCATTCGACCACATATCCAGAGACTGCTATAACAGGGTATATTGGTCCCGTGCCAGTCCCATTGGAATACCCCCTTCCTGCCAGTGTGTAAACCTGGGACAAATGACTATCTGCCTGTCCAGGACTTAAGAGAAGTCAATAAACGGGTACAGGACATTCACCCAACTGTGCCCAACCCTCACAACTTGCTAAGTTCCTTACCACCTGAACGGTCCTGGTAAACAGTCCTGGACTTAAAAGATGCCTTTTTCTGTCTCAGATTACACCTGAGCAGTCAACTTCTGTGTGTTTTTGAGTGTCGAGACCCTGAAGGAGGATATACGGGTCAGCTAACCTTGACTAGGCTGCCACAGGGGTTCAAAAACTCACCCACTTTTTTTGATGAAGTGGTCCACCACAACCTTGTGCCCTTTAGGGAACAGAACCCCCAAATGTCTCTCCTGGAGTATGTAGATGATTTAATCCTTGCAGCTTCAACCCAGGAACTGTGCCTTGAAGAGACCAAAAAGCTTCTAAATGAAAAAAGTGAATTGGTATACCACTAAGAAAGCTCAGCTATGCCCTATGGACTTGACCTACCTAGTATACACCCTCTGAGAAGGAAAGCAGTGGTTCATTGAAGCTCGAAAGAAGACTGTGATGCAGATCCCAACCCCCACCACTCTGTGACAAGTACTTGAGTTTCTGGGAAAGGCAGGCTTTTGTAGACTCTGAATACTAGGGTCCACAATGTTGGCGGCCCCTCTGTACCCACTCACTAAAGAAAACGTCCCGTTCACCTGGACAGAGGAACACCAAAAAGACTTTAACAGCATAAAGGCTTCTCTGATTGCAGCCCAGGCTTTGGCCCTGCCAGATTTGACTAAGCATTTCACCGTATACGTTGATGAGCCAGCTGGAGTAGCCCGCAGAGTCCTGACTCAGACTCTGGGACCCTGGAAGCGGCCAGTGGCCTACCTGTCAAAAAAATTGGACCCAGTTGCCAGTGGATGGCCCTCCTGCCTAAAAGCCATCGCTGCAGTAGCCCTACTTGTTAAAGATACTGACAAGCTTACTCTAGGTCAGCATGTGTTCGCTCCCCATGTGTTAGAGAGTATTGTAAGACAGCCCCCTGACCATTGGATGACAAATGCCCGGATGACCCACTACCAGAGCCTGTTGCTAAATGACCGAGTGACTTTTACCCCACCTGCCATCCTCAATCCTACCACCCTCCTCCCCGAGACGGATGACTCCACCTGGGTACACCAATGTGCTGATATCCTGGCTGAAGAAACTTGATCGAGAAAGGATCTGACTGATCGAACTTGGCCAGGTGTGCCTGACTGGTACACAGATGGTAGCAGCTTTGTGGTAGAGGGAAAATAAAGAGCAGGAGAGGCAGTGGTTGACAGAAAACAGGTAATTTGGGCAAGTAGCCTTCCAGAAGGAACTTGGGCTCAGAAGGCTGAGCTCCTGATGCTAACTAAAGCTCTGCGGCTGGCAGAAGGTAAGGCAATCAATATTTACACTGACAGCCACTATGCTTTTGCAACAGACCACATTCATGGGGCCATCTATAGACAAAGGGGGCTACTTACTTCGGCAGGCAAGGAAATCAAATATAAAGAAGAAATCTTGGCTCTCCTAGAGGCTATACACATGCCCAAGAAAGTGGCCATCATCCTCTGCCCTGGCCATCAAAGGGGCAAGGTCCTGTAGCCCAGGGAAATCAGATGGCAGATTGGGCGGCCAAACAGGTGGTACAAGGCATCCCTGCGCTGCCTCTAGAGACTATAGAAGAACCAAAAGGAACCCCAGAGATCAGTTTTGAATACACCTCCAAAGATTATGAGATGATTGAAGATCTTGAAGAACAAGGGAAGTCCAAAGGATTTAGCTACCATGGGATTGCAAGAACAAAAGAAGGAACAATTATTTTGCCCTATAGAGAAGGAAAGGCATATGTAAAAGGCATCCATCCCCTGACACATCTGGGGGCAAAGAAATTGTGTGATTTAATCCAGTCCTCAAACTATTATGTGCTCAGGCTACTAGACGAACAAGTAACTAAATCCTGCAAGTGTGTGCCCTAATTAATGCTGCACGCCCCTTTAATGAACAAGAAAAATGACAACGGGGGGATAGACCTGGAGTTTACTGGGAAATAGACTTCACTGAGATCAAACATGGAAAATATGGTAATAAAGAGTTACTAGTTTTCATAGACACTTTCTCAGGACGGGTAGAAGCCTTCCCCATCAAGTCTGCAACTGCTCAGGTGGTGACCAAGAAGATCATTGAAGAGATCCTACCCCAGTTTGGGATCCCCAGGGTAATTTGCTTGGATAATGGGCCTGCATTTGTTGCCCAGGTAAGTCAGGAATGAGCCACACAATTGGGGAACAATTGGAAGTTATATTGTGCTTATAGACCCCAGAGATCAGTATAGGTAGAAGGAATGAACAGGACTCTAAAAGAAACCCTAACTAAATTAGCTATTGAGACCAGTGGTAAAGACTGGGTGACCCTCCTTCCCTTTGTGCTCCTTAGGGCCCGAAACACACCTGGATGTTTCGGCCTTACTCCTTATGAAATTCTACATGGGGGACCACCCGCCTTGACCAAGTCTGATGGGATATTGGATTCCAGTGATGACTCTTCCTCACCCTCTTCTCTGTTTACCCATTATAGGCCTTAGAAGTTGTCAAAACACAGATCTGGGACCAGATCAAAGAAGCCTACACACCAGGGACCACTGCAGTGCCCCACGGGTTCCAGGTCGGGGACTCAGTTCTGGTCTGACAACATTGAGCTGACATGCTTGAGCCCCGGTGGAAGGAACCTTATCTAGTGCTGCTGACCACCGCCAAGGTCGCAAAGGTAGACAGGATCGCCACCTGGATCCACACATCCCACATAAAAAAAGGCACCCAACCAGGATGAAGACGACCTCGGAGAAAATTGGACAGTGGCCGCTACTGATAATTCTCTTAAACTGTGCCTTCGCAGTACCCCAACCTTGGGTAATAATCCTCACACTCTTATGACCCTGACATGGGAGGTCATCTCTCAAGCTGGAGATACTGTATGGAGTACTTCAAACGTGGCCCCCCCTTATAAATGGTGGCCCCCTCTGTTTCCTGAAATCTGTGCCCTGATAGATGGATTAGACACCTGGGATATCCCTGAATAGTCACATGAAACGGTGCCCCAAGATGAGGTAATCTATCACAAGCTGCCATATCACCAGGGGTTAAGTTCCCAAGGAAAGTACATTGCAGATATACCAGGCTGTAGTAGTAGGTCTAAACAGAGGAGACTTGGTCAGGAGCCCTTTTATGTCTGTCCCAGGGACAGGGTAAATAAAAAAGAGGCTTGCTGGTGTGGGGGAATAGAGGGCATCTTCTGTAGTCAGTAGAGATGTGAAACCACTGGTACCACTCATTGGGACCCATCCTCTAGCTCGATATTATTATAGTATCCAGATGAAATAAGGGCCATGATTCCTTAAACATCACTTTTACTCAAAAAGCAAAAGAGACAAAAAAGATTGGATAAAGGGAAGACAGTGGGGCCTAACATTTTATGTGACAGGGACAGGCCCTGGATTCACATTTAAGATTCGGCTAAAGATGAAGTGTCCCCCAACCCAGGCAGTAAGACCTAACCACGTTCTTGTTAAAAAACTTCCAATGCCCCTTCCCAGACCTACCTTTCCCGGACCTACCCTAGTTGGTCCAGCTATTCCAACAGAAGTCTATACCTCTTCCTCAGACATGAAACTTACATTGCCCCTACTCCCCCAGATTCTGAAAACTGTCTGTTTAGTCTGGTACAGGGGGCTTTTTGGTACTCAATTGTACCAATCCCAACATCACTAAGTCTTGTTGGCTGTGTTATGCCTCCAATCCCCCATGTTATGAGGGAGTTGCTCAAGTCAGGACATACAATAAGGCTGAGGACAATTCTCAGTGTCCTTGGGGAGAAAACAGAAAACTAACATTAGCAGCTGTCTCGGGAAATGGACTTTGCCTGGAACAAGTCCCACATGACAAACAGTACCTCTGTAATCAGACTCATCATCTCCAGTCTTCCAATAATAGAGGTCAGTACTTAGTTCCTCCCTTAGACACAGTATGGGCTTGCAACACTGGACTCACTCCCTGTGTATTTACTTCTGTTTTTAATACTTCTAAAGATTATTGTCGTTTAGTTCAGAGTGTTCCGAGGCTTCTGTATCATGAAGACAGTTTTTTGTCAATGGATTCAACCACTGGACCCAGTATAAAAGGGAACCCATTACCATGACCTTAGCAGTCCTTTTGGGTCTAGGAACAGCAGCTGGGGTCAGCACAGGCACAACTGCCTTGATACAGACCCCCCACTATTTCCATGAATTGCACAAACGCTATGGATGCAGACCTAGGAGCACTAGAGCAGTCCATCACCAAACTTGAAGAATCTTTGACCTCACTATCAGAGGTAGTGCTACAGAACAGGAGGGGGCTAGATCTACTTTTTCTCAAAAAAGGTGGACTCTGTTCCGCAGTAAAAGAAGAGTGTTGTTTTTATGTAGACCATTCTGGTCTTATCAGGGACTCCATGGATAAGCTCAGAGAAAGGTTAGAAAAACGAAACAAAGAAAGAGAAGCATATTAAGGATGGTATGAAAATTGGTTTAACAGGTCTCCCTGTTTTACGACACTGATATCTACCCTGGCAGGCCCTCTGATTATTTTTTTCTCCTGCTTTCTTTTGGGCCATGTATTTTAAATAAGCTGGTTGCTTTTGTTAAAGATAAAATAAACACCATACAAGTCATGGTCCTCACACAGCAATATCAGACTCTTCAACAAGAAGAAAGGTCATTCTAAAATTAGAGCTATCCACTAAAAGAAGTGGGAAATGAACAGCAAAAACTTATAATTTTGGGTCTTATAGCATTGTGGTATCTAAGTTCAAGAAATTCAGGGCTGAAGAATAGACCCAGGTGGGTCCAGGCACAGCCAAACCCACCCTGTAGCTAAGAATGTCCAGCCATAAAAGATGAAAAAGAGAATGCAGGAACTAGTCACTGCTATCAGAACGGACCATATGGCCACGTGCAGGATGGCGCCTCCCGGGCAGCTACTTCCTACATTGACCAGGTGCCCTGCTGACCTCGAGAAGTCCCAAGCCCTTGTGTCTTTCTACATCTTAGCAGGCACATATTACCCTGTTAATTTGTAATCATCCCGCCGCCATTTAAATAAGCCAATTATGTGTAATGGTGCGAATTCTTTTGGCTCCCCTGTTTTTGGTTTGTGGTTTTTGCCTTTATAAGCCTGTAAAAGTTTGGGCTGGGGTTGAACTCCCCTGACCCTGCACGGTGCATGAGTATCATCCCCAGCAGGATGGCTTGAGAGATCCTTTGTTGTTTGTGTGTTTGTGTGCCATTAAAGTCTTGTATAGTTACAGCGAGTTCGGCCTCAGTGTCCTATGGGGTGCGTGCTTCCCTGAGAAGGGACTCCCCGCGGGGGTCTTTCAGTAGGTTTTCTGAATAAGTTTGTATTACATGGCAAAAAAAAAAAAAGATTTATTATATTCATTTCCTTCCGTCTTGGTGTTTAAGGCATATATAATGCAATTGAAGACTGCACATTCGGATTATTAACAGTTTCATACCAAGTTCCAAATTTAACATACCACGAAATGAGAAAGCATACAATATATATTCCAATCATGAATAAGCAAATGAATGTAGGGAAATAGTTTTCAGGTACTAAGATACATAGCTATTAAGACATGATCATAACAATTTAGATCAGAGGATATTATCCTAACCCCTATGACATAAATTTCCTCTCGGTTGTATACTCTCACAGTATATAAGGTTCTTTCCCGAAATAAGTAATGGCTGCTTTTATCCCCCTAAGTGCAAGTTGAGCAACTGTATTAGGATACCACTCAATGAATTTTGTAGGGAAAGCATTAGGATGGACCCACAACAAGGGCCCATTTTACCATAAGACTACTGTTGGTAACTGTGCCGTTTTTAATATGCACAATTCAAATGACTTTGACTCGTCAATGCGTTGTAATTGAGCATCTTGTAGGGCCTTTTCTACAGTTTGTTAAGCTTGACATGCAGCTGGGCTAAGTGCTCTGTGGGAGGAGATATGGGTATCTCCCTCTAATATGTCAAATAATGGATTTAATTCTGCTGATGGAATTTTCAAAAATGGTCTCAGCCAATTAATATCTCCTAACAATTTTTGAAAATCATTCAAGGTATGTAGTTGGTCTTTGTGAATCTCTAATTTTTGAGGAACAATTTTGTCAGGATAAATGAGTGACCCTAAGAAGGCTCCCATTCGAGCAACTTGCACCTTTTCAGTGGCCAACTGCAATATCCATTGCCCTAACGTTTTTATTAATATAGGGTATGCATCTTGCAATAACTGTGAATATTTATGGCAAATCAAAATGTCATCCATATAAATTACCACCTTTAATGATGGAAAATGTTCTCTAACTGACTTAAGTGCCAATTGTACATACAGTTGACACATGGTGGGGCTATTCGCCATCCTCTGAGGTAGGACCTTCCATTGGTATCTTTGATCTGGCTCTAAATGATTAATGTCTGGGATGGTAAACGCAAAACTTTGCCTATCTTGAGGGCATAAAGGTATAGAGAAAAAGCAATCTTTAATGTCTATGATTATAATTTCCCAATTTTTGGTTAAGGCAGAAAGTAATGCTAGCCCTTGCTGAACTGGTCCAAACAGACGCATTTGTGCATTAATTGCTCTAAGATCATGTAATAAGCGCCATTTGCCAGATTTTTTCTTAATTACGAAAATAGGTGTATTCCAGGGTAAGGTAGAAGGCTCTAAATGACCCAAGTGTTCAGAAATTAGTTTTGTGGCTGCTTGTAATTTTTCAGAGGAGAGAGGCCATTGAGGAACCCATACAACTTCCTCTGTAAGCCATGGTATGGGCATGGAACCCTCAACAGCTGTCTCTAGAAAAAACCCAAACCTTGTCTCCCATTATTACCTTTTTGAGGGATAGATTCAAGTTTACCCTGCTCTCCTTTTCCTAATCCCCTTCCTTCTTTATAGGCCATTTTCTTAATCATTCAAACAGCTTGTGGCGAGCATTCATCAGTTAAGTTCAGTCCTAGTGCCTGTAAGATGTCTCTCCCCCAGAGATTTACTGGGAGTGGTAAGACATAAGGAGTGAATCGTCCCATTTGACCTTCAGGCGCTGTCCAGCTCAAAGAACGGGAACTAATAATGGGACAGGACTGATAACCTAAACCTTGCAAAGAATGTAACGACTGAATAACTGGCCAAGTTTTCGGCCACCAGTGAGAAGAAATAATACTTTTGTCTGCTGCTGTGTCTAAAATCCCCTTAAATTGTTTCCCTTCTATAACTAACTCTAAAGAAGGCCTGGAATCTAAAGGCATTATTAAATAAGCCGAATCATTTCCAGTAGAACCAATCCCTCTGGCAGCTTGAGGGACACCAGAAGAGGGAAAACAGCCATGTAGGCTTGGCAGAATTACTAACTGAGCTATTCTATCTCCTTGTGAAATAGAAAAGACACCCTGAGGACAGGAACAGAGAACTGGAAGTTCCCCTTCATAATCTTGATCTACAACTCCAGGCTGAACAATAAGACCTTGTAGTGTAAGGGAAGCACTGCCCAATATTAGGCCGACACTCTCGGATGGCAGAGGTCCTTTATAGTCAGTAGGAATAGGCTGCACTCCCATTTGAGGGATCAGCATGAATTGGGTGGTGGTATGGAGGTCCAATCCAGCTGAGCCTTCTGTTGCCCTGCGGACTGTGGGGTCCACTTTTCGCCTGTCGAGGTCCCGTATGTTTTCGGGCCCTGAGACCTGAGGGCCCTGTCCTGGTTTTTTGAAATGGTGTCATGATCTACTGTTTGAGGGAATCCTGGCTGCAGGGGCCTGCCTCGAATGTCCCTGATTGAACGACAAGCACTAGTCCAATGATATCCTTTTCCACACTTAGTGCACAATCCTGGCACTCTCCTTTTGACAAGGGCTCTACAGTCCTTTTTTAAGTGTCCCGGTTTGCCACAATTATAGCAGAGTTTGAGCTCAGCCATGTCAGGGCATTTTTGCCATTGTAGAATGGCAGCTGCTAAACCGGCATTAGTGAGTGGCCCTCCAAGTTCACGGCAAACCTTCAACCAGTCCTGCAGTCCCTTGCTTTTTCTAGGTGTAATAGCTGCCCTGCATTCCCGGGCAGCCTGTTCATATATCAACTGTTCAATTAAACGCATAGCTGCTTCTGTATCTCCAAATCTGCTGCCTCTGTCATTCTAGTCACAAAATCTGAGTACCACTCCTGGGACCCCTGAGTGATCTTGGTCAAATGACCACTTGCCTCTCCCTTCTTAGAGAGTGCCTTCCATGCTTTAACAGTGGCAGCTGAGATCTGGGCGTATGCTCCCCAATGATAATCTGTTTGGTTAGCAGCATGCTGTCCCTGACATGTAAGCAATTCAAACGTCCATGTCCTTTGGTCTCCTTCCATGGTGGCATTGGCCCTTGCCTGCGTCTTACAGGAGTCCTGCCACAAAGCTTTCCATTCAAGATACATCCCCATACTGGGGGCTGCAGCTTTTACTACAGTCTGCCAATCACCAGGAGTCATAGCATGAGTCGCGAGCCTTTCAACTTGTGCTACAGTGAAAATCGCACTGACTCCATAATTACAGACTGCTTCTGCAAGCTCCTTAATCTGTATATATTCTACTGGAGCATGAACACACCCTCCCTCAGCTCTTTCAAAAACTGGAAATGCCTGTTGCATCTTCCTCTGTCCTCTTTTGGAATAAATAAGTCTGAATGGTGCCTCTGCACATAAGGCGGAGGTGCACTAGAACCCTAAAGTTGCATATCCGAAGACCGTGCAACGATTTGACATTTGTCTCTACTTGCTTTCGTGTTATTCTGTAACTGATTAACTCGTCTTTCATCTGACTGGTATCTTTCTCCCTCACAGCCTGTCACTTTCTTCTCTAAGTCTGTTTCCTCATAGGAGCTAAGTTCCTTATCTGATTCTGAGCTACTGACAGCTAGCTGCTTAAACTCATCTAGTGGCAGGTAGAGGCTCCTTTCCTTATGTGCCTCTCCAGCTCGATCTCCCTTTTTCTAATCTCTCCCCAGATATTTTCCCTGACATTCCTTTTTTCTCAGTCTCAAGGCCTGTGGAAAGGCCTAAATTCTTCAGTGCACTTTGTTTCCTCTCTACTTTTACTCTCTCTCCCCGCTCTACCTCTGATAGACTTTCTTGAATTTCGTCCAGAACTTTCTGACCTGCTTCTACCATTTTCTGACAATTCTCATCTGTTAAACACGATTTCACCAATTTCCATAGCGGCCTAATCCCTGCTTTAAGTTTGCCTTTCTGCTGTTCACTAACTAGATCTCCTTTCAATTTGTCCCAAGAGGCGACAGTTAATGACAATGAGCAAGCATACCATGGTGCAACACCGTCTATCTCTCTGACAAATCCCTCTAAGGTCTTCGTGGCGATTTTTAGGCCACACTGCTTCAGGACCAAGCATAAGGCCACTACTATAGAATGGGAGATTCCCATACTGCCGCTGTCCAGGCCTGACCACGACTAAGAACCAGTCAGCAGTTCCAGTGGTGGAAACAAAACAAAACTGAAAGGAAAAGTGTAATCGCCGTGCAAACAATCAAAAGGGCTTCTAACTCTGGAGAAATTTCAAGATTGTACGTAACTTGTAGAGCCTTTTGTCCCACGGTTCTGATTCTGCCCCGCAAACGAAGTATCTTCCTTGCGCTGGTGTGATGACAGTTTCCGGGTTTCGTCACCACTTATTGCATCCGGCTTGACCGGCGAGAAAGATGCAACAAACCAGAATTTTCCGCGGCAAGAGCTTTATTGCTTGCTTCTCAGGAAGATCCCGAACCAGAAAAATGTCGCTGCTTTTATAACCCACAGCGTGACATTTCAGCACCTGATATGGCGTGACTGCTCCTGATTCATTGCTTGCCCATCACCCCACTATTACACCCCGAGAATGGGAGTGACTACGAGTGAATTCACTCTCGCACCTGCGTACAAGGCTTGTTTACTACTTAGGCACAGCGGAGGCCCGCACCATCTTATAATGGTGATTGCTCCCGGCACACATGGCTCTTCTCAGAGATTACTGGCGGCATGGAGGCGATTGCTCGCAGCATGTACCGGCTCTCCACAATTCACCACGATATCTGCAGTCCCTTCTCTGAATAGTCTGTTGTAACCTGGAGAGTTCTGGTCATCCACTCTGATACCACTACTGTTGTAGCAACTTGAACTTCTCTTAAATCATTCAGAACCTTTCTATAGAGATGATTCATCTCTGAAGCATCTACTTGGGAGAGAGAATGGGGAGCATAGAGATCAGAGAGAGGCAGAAGTAATCTAGACTTCCAGCTGAGAAAAGTAAAAGTGGTCCTGGGGAAAATAGAGTGATTTCTGGGCAGAGAATATGGAAGATCCCAGTAAAGGTAGATCTGATCTGAACTGTTTATCTTGAAGGCAGACTTGGGCATTGTATAAAGCTCTCTTGTAATGTCTCATACACAAAATTTTGCTCAATGTCTGACTCAGAAGTAATATTTCAGCAGTATCTAGGATTCATGCTGGAAAAAACTGGAGAAAAGGAATCAGGATTTTTGTGGGCCAAGGTCCATGACATAAGGCTTCAGATATCTAAATTAGCAAAGCTCATGCAGCCAAGAGAAACCTTTACACAACCACCTAGAGTCTTGTGGAAATGAGCCAAAATCAAATTCACCATAACTATCAATATTTTAGCATTCCTTGTGCTATGATAATAAAGGACACAGCCTGAGTTCATATAAATCATTAGGTCTGCTTTTATTGGGTTCTAACTTCCTGGGGCCTGGCTCTAAAGCAGGACAAATCTTTCCTCTGATCAGCAGAAGACAAAACATGACCTAGTCATGTCGGGCATGCATGCAAAGCTTAGAGAATGAGAACCCTGAAGGGGCATAGAACCTCAAGGGATCAAGAAAGAGATTGACTTCTGTTTGGTATTTGCCTGTCAGAGAGAGAAGCACTTAAGGCATGGTCATCTCTGCCTTTCATTGTTTCAGGACTCAACACTCTGCAACTTTGTTTCAATACCTTCTTTCTGTTAGCCATTAGCTTGCCTTTAGCCTCCTAGACTCAGTTTTGCTGAGTGTGAAACAGATTATACTCCTGACAGCCTCTGAGCATGTAGATGTGTAATTCACACACAAGTACAAATTCAAATGTGTTGCGTCTGGCCAGCCACTCACATGTCTGGGTTCTAATCTGGAAAGGAATCTTGGAAACCTGGAAGAGAACAGGGAGCTAGGCCAAGAAGAGAAAGATGTAGCTAAAACAAAATTCTGAACAAAGCTCAATTTTACTATTTCTAAAACTCATTTAGGAAGCAGGGGTAGGGACCTGATTCCCGCCAAATCATCTTGGAGTAAAGTTGCAGGTGAACATGTGATGGGTCCAGAACAGCTAGTTGGAAAGCAGCAGTGGGAGTGGCAGGGTTATAGAGCTGCAAGCTCTGCTGAGATGCTCTCTAATATTGAAAACTGAGCAGATCAGCTGAAAATGAAAGGAAGCTTGCTCAGGTGTAAGAATAAAAATAAGGGTTCTGGGCATGGAGGAACAACACTTGGGGAATATCAATCTGATATATAAGGACAAACAGAAATAGACTAGCAACAACCAGTCCCAGAGAATAGAGGGAGATAGCTTAGGGAGGTTAGTCTAGCACCATTTGCTCTTTGGAATGCCTAACTGCTCATCCATCCAATTTTGCTTGTAGCCATCTCCTTTCTAATCTACCACAATTATTTTGGATGATATTTTTGATTAGTTCCTAGATTCAGTTTATGAGTCTTTTATTGAGGATTTTTCATCAATGTTCAGAAGAGAACTTGGTCTGAAGTAATTTTTCTTTTCTTTTTTTATTATTTAAATCATTTTAAAACTTCACATTTCATTCCTATCCTAGTCTGACACCAAACTGTTTTCCATCACTTACCTCTTTCCCCTGCTCCCCCCTCCCTCCCATATCTAGGAGGATGTCCTCACAACTACTCTCAATCCACTACACCTCCCTATTCTCTGTGGCCTCAAGTCTCTCAAGAATTAGTTGCATCTTCTCTCATTCAGGACAGACCAGAATGTCTGTATGTAATCTGATGTATATGTGTCGGGGCCTCCTATCACATCAGGTGATATACGTTGCCTGGTTGGTTGTTCAGTGTCTGACAGGTCTCTGTTATCGTGTGTAATTGAGACTTATGATCTTTTTACAGGTCGTCCTTCTCTTCAGTTTCTTCCAGCCTTTCCCTAATTCAACTGCAGGGGTCCCCAACTTCTGTCTATTGGTCAGCTAGCATCTACATCTGACTCTTTCAGGTAATTGGTAAGTCTCTCAGCAGACAGCCTTGCTAGGCTTCTTTTGGCATACACACCACAGCATCAATAGAGAGTGTCATGATTCCCAGCCTCACTGTGCACTGGATCCCAATATGGGCCTGTCAATGGACCTCCTTTCTCTCATTATCTTCTCCATTTTTACCCTTCAAAGAGGAACAATTCTTGGTCAGATTTTTGACTGTGAGTTGTCAACTGCATCTCACCATTTCATGTCCTGTCCATCCACCGGAAGTGGGAACTACAAGATCCCTCTCCATACTGTAGAGCATAGGAAGGTCCCTCCCTTTGAGTTTTGAGAGTCTCTTAATCCCAGATCTACTGTGCATTCTGGGGGTTCCCCCACCTTCTACCTCCTGAGAATGCCTGTTTCAATTAGGTCTGCTGACTATCAGAGATTCAGTGATTTTCCCTGCCCAATACCTCATCATTTTCCCAATTTTGCCTCTCTATCTCCTCCCTCCCTTTTGTCCCCTGCTCTGTGAGTGCTTTCTTTTGCTCCCAAGTGGGTTTGAAATATCCTCACTTGGGCCCTTCGGACTGTTAAACTTCTTGAGTCCTGTGGGTTGCATCCAGAGTATTCAGTACTTTTTTGAATAATATGAACTTTTAGTGAGTACAAACCATGAATGTCCTTTTGAATCTGGCTGACCTCACTCTCGATGATATTTTCTACTTCCATGGATTTTCCAGCAACATTCATGATATGTTCATTTTTAATAGCAGAGTAGTAGTCCATTGTGTAAATGGAACACATTTTCTGTATATACTCTTTCATTGTGGGACATCTGGGTTGTTTGCACTGTCTTGTTATTATAAATAAGACTTTTATGAACATAATAGAGCACATACCCTTGTGGCATAGTAGGGTATCTTTGGGTATATGACCAAGAGTGGTTTTCTGGGTTTTCAGGTAGATATATTTCCAATTATCTTGGAACCTCCAGATGGATTTCCAGAGTGGATCTACCACTTTGAAATCCAAACAACATTATGGAGAAGTGTTTTTCTTTCTCTACTCCTTTCCAACTGATGAATTTTTGATCTTGGGCATTCTGATTAGTGTACTGTGAAATATGTATGAAAAAATTTTTATGTCTCTCAAGAAAGATATGGAAGAAGACTTGAGAAAACACAGAGATCTCCCATGTTTTGGATTTGTAGAATTAACATAGTAAAAATGACAATCCAACCAAAAGTAATCTATAAAAAAAAAACCACAATCCTCAACAAAACTGTAACATAAATCTTCAAAGATTTGGAAAGAGCAGTTCTTAAATTCATCTGGAAAAACAAAAACAAAAAAATTAGAATAGTGGAAATAATTAACAATAAAAGAACTTCAGGAGAAATCACCATCCCTGACCTGAAGCTATATCAGAATAAAAATGAGTGTGGTCAACTAAGAGGATTTATTCTTCAGGAGATCGCTTTACATGAGAGGCATGAATCTAAGGAGAGATGCCTTCTACTTTGATAGCAGTGGGAGTGGTCAGCAGCATGATTCAAGGGCCTTTCTAACAAGGTTATTGATTCTCAGCTGGATGTCCTCAGACGAGAACTGCATCTCCCACCTGGAGCTGGTGTGGTACCACCAAATCTCTTTGTTCGTAGGCCTCCTTGAGCTGCTCTCAGGCGGTGTTTCTTACTAGTTCTAGGGCTTTCATGAGTGTAAACAAGGAAGAACCAGGGTTAAATTTTAAAGGATATAACACTGTCTCACTTCAGTAAGCGGGGGAGACCCCCTCCCCCATACAGGATTACAAATGGAGTGAGCTTAAATGTTCCCAGTGTGTTCCTGACTTGGAACAAGGCAAAGGAAAGGAGAGCTGTCCAGTTATTCCCACCGTGGGTATCTAAGGTCAATTTAGTCAAGTTTCTTTTTTTTTTTTTCCTTTCTACCTAGACTGAACTCTGGGGTCTATAAACACAATGTAATTTCCAATCAACCCCTAGTTGGATGGCCAGTCCTTGACTTACCTGGGCAACAAAGGTGGGTCCTTTGCCAGACCCAATTACCTTAGATATTCCAAACCGTGGAAAATTTCTTCTAGGATTTTCTTAACCACAGCATTGGAATTTTCTTTTTTGTTGTTGTTGTTGTTGGGTAGGCCTCCACCCATCCTGAAAAGGTGTCTATACAAACTAAAATATTTTTTATTACCATACTTAGCTGGCTTTACTTCAATAAAATCGACTTTCCAATAGGCTCCAGGGCGATCTCCTCTTAGTCTTCTCCCTGGAGCATATCTTGAATGTCCTGCATTAGTCATGGCGCATGGTACACAGTTCTTAACTATTGCTTCTGCAACATCAGTGAGTCTTAAAACATAAAAAGTAGAAGCTTTTACCAGTGTTTGAAGTGTTTGACTCCCAGGTGGGACAGGATTGTATATTTTCCAAAAATCTTTCTCCTTCTTTTTGTGGTTCTGGGAGAGCAACTTTCTGGAGAGGTTTTATCTGTTGAGTCCTGAAGGGCAGTATTAAGTCCTGAAGGGCAGTATCTTAGGGCCTGGAGAGGTTCTATCTGTTGAGTCCTGAAGGGCAGTATTGAGTCTGAAGGGCAGTATCTTAGGGACAAGTGCAGCCTGTTTAGCTTTAACATCAGCAATGTTTTTACCCCTTGTCACAGCATTGTGTCCTTTTTGATGTCCAGGAAAATGTATAATGGCCACTTTGGCAGGCAGATGAATAGCTTCAAGGAGGCTCAGAATCTCCTCTTTATTTTTTATGTCCTTGCCTGCTGACGTCAGCAACCCTCTTTGCCTATACATGGCAACGTGGACATGGGCTGTAGCAAAAACATACCTGCTATCCGTGTAAATATTGATGGACTGCCCTTCAGCAATCTAAAGGGCCTGAGTCAGGGCAATTAATTCAGCTTTTTGAGCTCACTTACCTTCCTGCAGGCTGCCAGCCCACACATCTCGCTTACCATCTACCAGTGCAGCCCCTGCCATCCTCTTACTTTACACTAGGAAACTGCTTCTGTCTTGGAACACCTGGCCATGGCTGGTCACGTAGATCACTTTGAATCCCAATTTCCTCTGCAAGAATGTTTGCACAGCAGTGTCCGGGTGAGGAGTTGTCCGTTTCAGGCAGAAAGGTGGCAGGATTGAGAATAGCAAGAGGAGCAAACATGACCCGTTCAGTCAGGAGCAGACTCTGGTAGTGAGTCATCCAGGCATTTGCAATCCAGAGGTCTGGGGGCTGACAAATAGTGCTTTCAAGAGAGTGAGGGGCTTCCACAGTTATTTGCTGTCCCAGAGTTAATTTGTCAGCATCCTAAATGAGTAGTGCTACTGCAGCAACAGCCTTTAAAAATGTGGGCCATCTCCTGGCAACTGGGTCCAGCTCCTTAGACAAATATGCTACCAGCCTCTTCCAAGGCCCAAGAGCCTGAGTAAGAACTCCTCTGGCCCCCATGCCCTCTCATCAACATAGAGGATGCAGGGTTTGGTTAGATCTGGCAGTGCCAAGGCTGGAACAGTCAGCAGGGCCTCCATTATATTTTCAAAGGCTTTCTGATGTTCTGATGTCCATCTGAATTCTCCACTTTTCTTGGTCAAGGGGTACAGGAGGGTGGCCAGTGTTGCAAACCCAGGTTTCCAAAGTCTGCAGAACCCAGCAGTGCCTAAGAATTCTCTCACCTGTCTTGGAGTAGCCAGTGTTGGTATTTGAGTCACAGTCCTTTTTCTAGCCTCTGTCAGCCACTGTTTTAAATCCCGGAGAGTATATCCCAAGTAGACTACTTCTATGTGACATAGCTGGGCTTTTTTTAGCAGAAGCCCATTAACCCAACTCACCCAATTCGGCTAGCAATCTCTTGGTCCCCTGCCAGAATTCTCTCTCCCTGGCTGCAGCAAGGAGTAAGTCATCAGCACACTAAAGCAGAGTTATCTGGCAGTTTTCAGCTCAGAAGGAGGCTAAATCTCGATGTAGAGACTTATGAAAAAAGGGTGGGGGAGTTTTTGAACCCCTGGGGTAACCGCTTCAAGGTCAATTGTCCCATTTGTCCCATGTCAAGATCTCTCCACTCAAAGGCGAATATGGGCTGGCTGGAGGGATGTAACTTCAGGCAAAAGAAAGCATTTTTTTAAATCAAGTACTGTGTATCATTTTTGCTTTGGAGGGAGTGAGCTGAGGAGGTTATAGAGATTAGGAACAGCTGGGTAAAAGTCTTGAACCCTCTTATTGACCTCTCTCAGGTCTTGGGCTGGTCGATAGTCACTGGTGCCAGGTTTCTTTGCCAGCAGTAGAGGAGTATTCCAGGGTGACTGGAAAGGTACCAAAATACACAATTGTAATAGTCTATGAATATATGGCCTGATTCTATCTCTTACTCCACAGCTCATCGGGTATTGTTGCACTCCTATATGGGTTGCACCGCTTTTCAGTCCCACAACCACAGGACTCTGACAGCCTTTCCCATTCCTCCAGTCTCTGCCCATGCTCTAGGAAAAGCACTCAACCAATTTGTAGGTCTAGCACCTCCGTTTGCTTTATGCCTTTGTGGAATCAGTATTCTTCCTCAAGCTGCAGGGCTAAGACTACGGAGGTGTGAGATTCCCAACTTACTCTCTGCCCTTCTTGGATAAATCTAATGTAAGCAACTATTTAGTCAGAAGATCTCTTCCTAGAAGCGGTGTGGGACACTCAGGAATGACCAAGAAGGAATGACTCACTTGGCCTTTACCCAGATCTACTGTGCGCGCAGTGGTCCAGGGGTATTGTTTCTGACCGGTGGCTCCAATCACTATGGTTCTTTTATTTTTTAATTTTCCCAGTGGATATTTCAACAAACAATGCTCTGCCCCTGTGTCAATTAAAAAGTCCATGAGGGTCCCCTCCACCATCAGGTTTACCCTAGGCTCGGGGTGCCCCCTCCCCTATTCATCATTTTTCAGAGGTAGGTCCTTAGGGACGCGTCCATTCTTTGGGCATTCCTGTACCCAATGTCCTTTTTCATTGCAATAGGCACATTGGTCCTTCTCTAAAATCTTCTGGGCATACCTTCTTCCTTCAGGTCTGGGTTCATTGTTGCCCAGGTAACCTGTCTGTCTATTATCTGGCTTGTTTCTCCCTTTACGTTCCCCTACTACTGGGGCCATAATTCTGCTTAAATTCCTCTCCTGTCTTCTTTCCCTCTTATTCTCCCTCTCTTCTTCTTCTCACTTTTCCCTCTCTCTCTTCTCTTCCTCTGTTTTTCTCTTGTGATATACCTTTTCTGCCTCCTTAACTAAATCTTGTAAAGCCATGACATGTAATCTTCAAAAGCCATAGCAACCGCGACTTGTTGACCATCAGAGGTAAGGTTAAAAGGAGTATAGTATCTATATGCTTCTATCAATCTTTCTAGAAAAACAGATGGGGGCTCTGTAGTGCCCTGCATCACTTCTCTTACCTTAGACAAATTGGTGGGGTTTCTCATTGCTCCCTTTAAGACTAGATCCTGGCCGGTAAACTGTCAACCTCAGCCTATCTTGAGCCATGTTGTAGTTCTAATCTGGCCGGTCAAGAAGGAATGCAGCATTCCAATTGTACAGATCAGCCGATGAGAAAGGCCAATATTGAAGGGTCTGCAGAGACTGCCTGTCTGTGTGTGGGTTGCCCACAGCTAGTAAAGGAAAAGGCAAAAGTGGTGTCAGGTGCTTCATCTGCTGGGGGACTCTGGGCTTGTCGGCTCCGGGACCCAGCTGCAGGTACTCGGTCCTCAGACTGTGCCTTTAGCAAACTTAGAGCCGGGTGCAGGGACCTGGGGAGTGGGAGCGGCTTGAGCAGTAGGCCTGCATGCCTTTTCACCGCCAGCTCAGAAATTGCACTGGTTCAGGCAGGGTCTGCACTATCACCACTGCTGCCACCATCACCACTGTGCTTACTACTTCTTAGGGCAGAAAGCGAGGGCACTGTGCTGACCCACCCTCGTGCATGGGAACAGCTGGGGGAGAGCTCTGAGAGGCATGCGGGAATCCATGGTTTGATTTATGGTGGTTGATTCTGAAAGGCTGTTGATCCGGGTAGGACCCAGGTCCGCTCTGAAAAACAATGGCTTTAACTTCAACGATAAGCTTCAAAACAAAATTCCCTTTTAGGACCATTTTACATTAAAAGTAGGGCATTCGGAGGCTCAAGAAAGTCTGCCTAGGTCCCTTCTTAATTTCTACTAAAAAATTATGGGTCTTGATCCAATTTCAGTCCAGTGGCCTAAAGTCAAACTTCGGGGCGGGGGGCATTACAGTCTGTCCAATATCATGGAAAACAGACACAAAACACACACAACCACTGACAAATACCTGAAAACAGACACAAAAAACAAATACACACTGACAAATGCCCATCTTCTAACGTACAAACAAAATCAACTCAGAAATGCAGAAGGTCAGGAAAGTGCAATACCCGCTCCAGACGGAATCTTGGAGTCATTGCCCTCACTCACAGTGTCCCTCAGAGCAAGCAAAATCCGTTGATTCCGGCATGTCTGCTGTTCACACTCAGTGCCTAACCCCAAGGCAAAGTCACTGTTTCTCACAAAACGTAGTTACTGCAAGTTTCAGGACTAAAACTCGCCGGCTCACAGAAATATTTTTAGACAAAAAATTTCACCGCCAAGTGGGTTTTTGGAGATGTGGGTGGTCATGCTGATCCAAGGCAAGCCCCAAAATAAAAGACTCCGAGAAGAGCCCCTTGCTCAGGCCTCTGGATTTTATCAGACACCCAAGAACTCACGACAGACCAAGATTGATGTAAACCACATGAGGCTTTATACGGGGGAAAGTCAGAGCTCTGGGGACAACTCAGATCCCATATAGGGGTAGAGGAGTCGACCACGAGGGGAAAGAGGTTCCAGATTTTATAGGCCATCACGGGGAAAGGAGAAGGTGGGGAGTCGGGGATTTCCAGATCTAAAAAAATGTCTATTCTAAGGATATGGGTATGGGAGGGGTATAAGGAAAGAGTCTGGTGCAGGTGTAGCAACTCCGGATTAGCCGGGATATGGTTGCTGGGGAGATTTTCTGACTCTTTCTCAGCAACCAATATCACAAACAGCTGGGCCCACATACTATGAAGGAGAAGCACTAGATGGATCAATTGCTGTGACTTCAGTTGCAAGCCCTAGACCCTGGGGGTAGTATAAAAATAGGCTCACCTTAGCCGAAATTTCAGGGTTAGGGAAATATATAGGAGATATGCCTACTTCTCATAGACACCTCTGCAATCATACCTGGACTATTCCAGTTTCTATGATCTGGTAATTATTATTGGGGGGTTGTAGCACCAGATTGACCCCATGTGTTGCTACAGCTGTCTTTGTCCAGTCAAGAGATTGTGCAGTAACACAATTAGTCCCTAGGTGTGGGGAGCCGTGAGCAATTGCCATCATGAGCTCCTCTGTACCTAACTGGTAAACAAGTAATGTGCGCAGATGCAAGAGTAAATTTGTGCCAAGTCACTGCCCATCCTGGGGCGTAGTAGTGGGGTGATGAGTGAGCAGCTAATCAGGAGCTGACACATCACATAGAGGGGTATATAAGCAGCATCATTTTCCTTGTTCGTTGTTCTTCTTTCACCTGTGCTATCAATGCTCTCCCAATAAACGTGTGCAGAAGGATCCAGTCAGGCGAAAAGTATTTCATTAACATTTGCAAAAAAGAAATTTATATATCGTGTTGTATTACCAACCAAGAACAGAATCTCCAGTAACTAATGATAATTAGAATGCAAATTCTGAAGAAGTGATTGGATATACACTGTAATATGTTCAAACTTATTATTATTTACTTCTTAGTGTAAGTATTTCAATGAAAGTATAATTGATTTTATAGCAAGTAATCTATATTAATATTTTGCATATGATGTATATTCCAAACAATAATTCTATATGATTAATCTTTAATTTTAATGGTTTTCTTGGAGGGTATAGTGGTGGGTCAAACTCTCATTGTCATGCCTGTAGGTCAAAAGATGAGCCATCAAACTCTAACATCTGCATTCTTACTTTTTAAAACTTTAATTTCTTTATAGATTTCCAGTACAAAATCTTCTGGGAAAATTTGAAGGTACATTTTTGGATATATAATTTTTTAAAACTATATAGTATTAGCATAGTTTCTATATTAGGAAATATTAGTTAATATACTGTATGACATCATAGTGAATTATTCTTTTTATATGTAGTGTTTTGTAACTATTTTTATTTTATTTATTTATTTATTTATTTATTTATTTATTTATTTTTACTAGATATTATCTTTCTTTACATTTCAAATATTAGTTCTTTCTTTGTTTCACCCCAGATAATCCCTATTCCATTTACCCTCTCTGTGTTTCTACGAGGGTCTTCCTCCATCCACCCATTTTACCCTCCCCACCCTGGTACATGCTTACACTGGGGAATCAAGCCTTCACAGGATCAAGAACCTCTCCTCCCACTGATGTCTGACAAGGTCATACTCTGCTATATATGCAGCTGGAACCATGGGTTGGTGCTTAGTCCCTGGGTGCTCTGGACTGTCTGGTTGGTTCATATTGTTGTTCTTCCTATAAGGTTGCAAACCCATTCAGCTCCTTCAGTTCTTCCTGTAACTCGTCTACTGGGGACGCCATGATCAGCCTGATAGTTGTCTTTGAGCATCAGCCTCTTTTCTTGCCAAGAAATGGCTGAGCTTCTCAGGAGATAGACATATTTGGCTCCTGTCAGCAAACACGTGTTGGTATCCACAACAGTGACTGGGTTTGGTGTCTGTATATGGGATGGATCCAAAGGTTGGGCAGACAATGGATAGTTATTTCTTCAGTCTCTGGTCTGCACTTTGTCTCCATATTTTTTCCAAGGAGTATTGTGTTCCCCATTCTAAGAGGGATTGAAACACCCACACTCTCATCTTCTTTCTGCTTGACCTTCATGTGATCTGTGAATTACATTTTGGATATTCTGAATTTTTAGAATAATATCCCTTCAATAGTGAGTGTGTGCCATGTTTGTAATTTTGGGATTGTTTTACCTCACACAGGATGATATATTTTATATCCTTCCATTTGCCTGTGTATTTAATGAAGTCATTGTCTTTTTGTCATTAGCATATATTTTTATCTCTATTGCTCTATTCTACAGCTTGAGGTCGAGGATGATTCCCCCTGAAGTTCTTTTATTGTTGAGAATAGTTTTTTCGTATCCTGGATTTTTTTTTATTCCAGATGATTTTGTAAATTGTTCTTTCTATCTTTATGAATAATGGAGTTTGAATTTTGATTGAGATTTCACTGAATGTATAGATTGCTTTTAGCAAGATGACCATTTTTTACTGAATTAATCGTGCCAATCTATGAGCATGGGAGGTCTTTCCATCTTCTGAGATTTTCAATTTCTTTCTTCAGAGACTTGAAGTTCTTGTCACACAGATCTTTAACTTGCTTGGTGCGAGTAACAGAAAGGTATTTTCTACTTTAAGTAAATGTTAATAAGATTTTAAATTTTGTTTTACATTTGTTGTGGAAATTCAGAAGTTTTCCACAAAGATTTAAAAATGTACTTTATGGTTTATTATGTTTAACAGTATGGAAAAGAATCAGTTACATATACAGGCAATTTGTATATTTTAATTAAATTATGTTTACATTAAGTCTTAACTGAGTCAATATAGGAAAAAAAATTAGACCTTCTATTTGGTAGAACAGAATAAAACCCTACTTTGAAATACAATTAATTTTCTAAAAAAGATTATCTATCTATCTATCTATCTATCTATCTATTTATCTGTCTGTAAACTTTAATTTTGAAAATCTAAAACATGAAATAAAACTTCTCTGATAATCTCTTAGGAAAAAAATCTGTAATAACTTCCCATTTGATGATTTTTTACTGCTATTTTTCTTTTTATAGTATGAAAAGAACAATTTAATTTTTTTTGAGAGTTCTTTTCCTGTTTGTATAAATTTGACTGCTTTCATTACTTTACTTTACAGGGACATGATCAACAACAAATTATATGAGCAGTATAAAAATATGTTTCAGAAGTTGGATGTGGGTGTACAGAAATTCAATAAAGAACAAGAAAAAACAGTGGTTGGTATAATAAATAACTTTATAAATAACCTCATATACCTATGTATTAATTAAGAATGGAGAAACCAGACTTGTGTTTGACACATGAAACTGTATTAAGTCTCATTATCTAACTATCCTTGGTTCTGTTTTAGTCCTATTGAATTGTAAATCAGAGAGGTATGGTTACATACTATACCAATGAATAACACTAAGAATTTTAATGGAGACGAGATCATAAATTTCCAAGAGGCAGACATTTGCTGAGAGATGAAGAGAGGATTACCAGTTTTTACAATATGTCAGCCTCAGGTATAGTTGAAAGATAGACAAAGATTACTTACTGTTGTCATCTGGACTCTGTCGTTTATTTTAGAAAACCAACTCAAACTAGCAAATTAGTTTTTACAATCCTAAACTTAGTCCCTATTTAGTAAAAAAAAAAAGTGTATGGAAACAACTTTCCTAACAACCCTGGCAAAACACTCCTGTGGAAGAATATCACCAAACTATTTTAGATCATCTCCCCATTAATATAACAATCACTGTAGTCATCAAATGGTTTCCAAGTAAGATCTGAGGCAATTCCCATATTAACCATTTCTTTTTTAATTTGGTTGGTTAATTGTTTGGGGGGGTATTCAATTTGAAATGAACACGAGATCATTTCCTGCCTGTGAACAACGTGGAGGCTGCTGCCATTATGAGTCAGTTCAGGAAAGAGATAGGGACTACAGATAAAAATTAAATAAATACTGCAAATGAAGGCCATTTTTAAACCTTTCATAGCATGGCAAAAAACACTGTAGTCATTTACAGACCAAAAGCTAGAACCTCTTTGTAGTGTGGGCATTGCGCTTACCAGCCTAGTCTCAGTATACTACCTTACTTGGAAATTATCATTAAAAAGTACACTGAATATTTTGTCTTTAGATCTCTAAAAACCTCAGAAATACTTATCAAAATAACAGACTACAATAAATTCAACAGAATAAGTTTCATTTTATTTCAACAAAAATTTAGGCTTTTTATAATATTAAATATTTGTTATGAGTAATTCTAGCTCATTTGGTCAAAAATATATATGTTTTGAGGAAAAAAATTCTAAAAACTTAAAATTTATGTTTTGTAGAATTATGTATAACATTGGCAAATTAGATAAGACATGCTCATTCATGTTAAACTCATAAATCTACTCCTATTTACTGAATCTTTTAAACATAAGAAACCACCCTAGGCAAGATCTTAAACTACTGTTCTCCTGTATGCCATGACATTTTTAGCAGATATTTAAATGTATTAACTAACCTACTAATGAGTAGAAATCTGAAAGACCAGAATCTCTGTTACCTTTCACCTAATGACTATTCAATATAAACTATGACTACAATTAGAAAAATACCGAAATCCTAAAGTCAAATCCTCACCTCTTTTATCAGTCATTGAAAATCTTTTAATAGCTATGGTACTGTAATCTGTAATCCCAACACTTAGCAGTTGAATGCAGAAGGATCAAGGCCTTTGACTGTCCATAGCTACATAGTGAGTATGAGTTCAGCATGAGTAATGTAGGACTGTCTCAAATAAACATGTCCTCTACAAATTAAACAGAAATATAATGTTAGTATAAAGATATAAAAATAGTAAATATTTCTGTCACTTCAGTAGGAAAATGTTGACCACAAATACTAAAATAAATGTACAATTGGAAATTTTTTACTATATTTTTGAAGTGAAAACTATTGAAATCTTGATATCCATAGAATTCCCTGTTTAGAACATTATCCTGACAGCATATAGCCTAGAACTGGTAATAAGCAAGGCTTGGAGAATCACAGGAGTTGCCTTGCCCAGACTTTAGAGATGGCAGCAAATAACTGTAAGAATCACCTCTTATTTTAGACTGAGGCAGTGCAATTGATGATGGCATGTTCCAATATAATAATAGAAAAACAAACAAACAAAAAAACAAACAAACAAAAAAAAAAACAACTATTTTTAATGCTTCAGATCTTGGCAGGGCCATTCTAGCCCCATCGTTTGACAAAAGCACAACACACCTCAGAAAATTGTTTTGATGACATCAACAACTGTCAGACTTAAAAATCTATCAATGTGCTTCAAACTTCTCTCATCGTCTGCGGTTATACATGGTGATATTTATGAGACCTCTAAATGGTCCCTAGGATTAGGAGCATAGTGTGTAGAGTTGGGAGTGGATATATAGACTGGAGAGATAAAATGGGAAGCATGGTGATCCTTGGATTGCCTGTGTCACATACCTTTGCAGTTGTGGTAATAGATTCAGTGTAGATTGCCAATACCTTCTAGGAGCACTACCCTAGCACACAGTACAGTGCTTTCTTTCCTTTTTCAGGTCTTTTGCCTGTGTCAGGGAATGAAGCTTGGATACTACTGGTTGGTGTGTGGAAGATAACAATCATTGGATCAGTTCAAAGCTATGGGAGCTGCCAGTTAATAGGCTAAGCTTCAGACCACATCCTTCCAATGGATAACTAGGGTCCAGTCTAGATGAATTTCTGGATCACCAGGATACATGAATAGCATGCAGTATTCTAGAGTAGTATCCAGCTTAATGATACTTCTGTTGCTCTTGTGTCTTTCCCTCTTCTGTATCCCCCAAGCTCATCCCACTTTATTGGCATGACTCACAAATGAGAATTTGTGTATTAACATGTAGTATATGAGAGGAGTTTTCTGAATAGAAATGAAATATTGAGTCATGGCAAACACAACTATGGAAATGGATACCATCCAGAGGCAAATTTTGGAAAATTAACATAGTCTGTGAAAGAAAAATGCTTTTGCTTTCAGAAGGAGAGGGAATGGAGTTTTTCACTAAGTTGGAAGGGGGGCTAATAAAGGCCTTTTTTACTGGAGAATTTAATAAGAATTTACCAAAACACAGGTGCAATTATTCTTACAGGATTGAACTGATTAGATGGGCAGAGTTTGGGTAGTATAAGATACTTGATTTAATGGCTTTTGAGGTCCTTTTTCGAAATCATGATCAATAAATTCTGCCCTCTGTGACATTTCTACTATATTTGTTTGAAAGATGAATAAACTAGGATACATAGATATAGCTTTATATTATAGTTCTTGAACTTTCATGATGTGACAATTAAATCTGTATGATCAGGTCATATTCTAGAGCTCTGCATTAGGCAAACACAATCTATAGCTCCTGGGGACATACACACAAATTAACAAACTTGACTTTATAGTGTTTCTTGTTTTCAGAATGGAATACATTTTATGAATAATCTAAAGCAATAGGTTCAGTTTCTATGTCCTTAGAGACAAAACCTTAAAGACCCTAACAACTCTAAAAAAGAAAAATGAAAAAAGAAGAGAAAAGAAAATAAACTTGAAGCTTTAAATAAACAACAAAAACCCTACAAACAAAACAAAACAAAACAAACAAACAAACAAAAAAGCAAACAAAAAAACATAAAATTTTTGAAAAAAGAAAACTAAATAACCTAAAACCCTAAAGAAAAACAAACAAAAAAAAATCAACAAAAAAATCTAGATCTCTACAAAGACCCAGAAAAACATAAAATCATTACCATAAACAAACAAACAAACAAGCGAAGAACAACAACACCACACTAAGTCTTAAAAAAATAATCTCGCCAAATACACTGAGAACAACCTTAAAATCATTGAAAAACTGTAAAAAAACACCAAAACAAAACAAAACAAAAAAATCCTAAAATAATAAAAGCAAAACCTAAAACCCTAAAAAAACCCTAAAATTATTAAACAAACTCTAAATGACCCAAAAAAGCTATTTTTTAAATTCTTAATAAACATTTTTAAAACCCTAAAATTCTATAAATAAGAAAACACAAGAACTCTAAATAGACACTAAAATAATTATAAAACCCTAAAAAAAATCCAAAAACTCTACAAGTCTAGATCCCTAATGAGACAATAAAAAAACAATTAAAAAAAAAAGGAAATGAAAATGAAAAGGTACAAAACCACCACCCCAACAACTACAAATTCTACTGCCTTAAAAAATTGCCAAAGACACTGGAAAAGAAACTCATTTTACGAACCTTATTAAAAACAAAATAAAACAAACAAACAAAAAGACTTAAAACAATCTTTAAAAATTCCTTAATTCAATTAAAAAAAAAAAACTAAAAAATAAAGAAAAACCCTAAAATTCTAAAACAATCTCAATAACTTTAAAAAGAACCAAAAGATCTCTAAAACCCTTAAAAAAAGTTCCTTTAAAAAGTTCTAAAAACACATCAAATCTCACACATCAAATCTCTGAAACTCAAAAAAAAAACCTTGAAAACCCGCTTAAAAAAAGCAAAACAAAAATAAACAAACAAACAAACAACAACAACAAAAAAACTACAATGCCCTGAAACCCTAACTAAAATCCTGATACATTAAAAACAATCCTAACCCCACCCCCCAAAAAAAATACCTACAAAACTCAAAAACATTAACTAAAATCCTAAGACATAAAAATAATCCTAAACTCATAAAAAAAAAAAACACACACACACACAAGAACACAAAAACCTATTACAAAATCCTAAAACCCTATAAAACACTAAAAGTGTAAAAAGAAACAAAAACAAAACAAAACAAAACAAGAAGAACAAAAACACACAAAAAACTACAATTATCCTAAAATTATTTATAAAACCTAAAAAGCCCTAAAACCCTAAAATACCTTAAATTTCTAAAAGAAATCAAGATCCAAAACAAACAAACAAACAATCAAACAAACAAACAAACAAACAAATAAATAAATAAATAAATAAATAAATAACCTCAACCCTACCCCCCCAAAAAAAAAACTTTAAGGACAAAACAACCTCCCAAATTTAAAACCATTAAAACCCTAAAACTCTAAATAACCCAAAGGGCTTTACCCTCCTGCCTGCTCGCCTCCCCCCAAAAAAAAACAAACCTGAAAACTGTAAAATACTAAAAAGCCTGAAAAAAAGCCTAAAACATTAGAAAAAGTAAATCAGAAAAAATAATCTAGAATCTTTAAACAAAACTGAAATAGTCCTAAAATCTCCCCCCCCCAAAAAAAGAAAAGAATAATAAAATTCTGAAACCACACCTATCAGTTAGGCAGGCATTCAACTTACAGAGTTTAGCCTGCTTCTGAGTGCTGGTGTAAAAGGGGAATAAAACTATACTTGACTCCTTTTTGTTTGTATAATTGTTTTCTAAAAGTTTTTTTTTTCTCTGTGGGTGAGTGTATGTGTGTGATGTGTGTGTTTGTGTGTTTGTGTGTGTGTGTGTGTGTGTGTGTGTGTGTGTGTGTGTGTTGTCCAAAGAGGTCATCAGATCGTCTAGAACTAGAATTGCAGGTGGTTGTGAACAACCATGTGGGTGTTAGAAATTGAACCCTGGTCCTGTGCAAAAGCAATCAGTAGGCCTAAGCAGTGAGCTATCTCCTCAGTCCTTTCTGCTTGCTCTAATCTCTACTTCACTATTCATCTTGCCCAAATATGTCTTTAATTCCTACTTCTTCTGTCTGTTTTTATGTGATGAATTCTCCTTTGCTTTTCTCTTGTTTCTCCAATTACTTCAGCAAGATTCTGCATTGCCTTTTGTTTTGGAAGATTCTCAAGGAATCCTAAATCCAGACTTTAGGGCAGTTATTTAAAATTCTTACTGGTGGTTCTGACAATGGTTTCCTCTTTTTTTTTAATTAGGTATTTTTTCATTTACATTTCCAATACTATCCCAAAAGTCCCCCCATACCCACCTCAACCCCACCACCACCACCACCCCCATATCTTGTCCCTGGCATACCCCTGAACTAAGGCATATAAAGTTTGCAAGACTGATGGGCCTCTCTTTCCAATGATGTTCAAGTAGTCCGTCTTCTGATACAAATGCAGCCAGAAATATGAGCACTGATAAGTTGCTAGAAAAATGAGCTCTGCGGGGATTCTTTAGTTCATATTGTTGTTCCACTTATGGGATTGCAGACCCCTTAAGTTCCTTGGGTACCTTCTCTACCTCCTCCATTTCGGTCCCTGTGATTCATCCAATAGCTGACTGTGAGCATCCACTTCTGTGTTTGCTAGGCCATGGCATAGCCTCACAAGAGACAGCTAAATCTGGGTCCTTCCAGCCAAATCTTGCCAGTGTATGCAATGGTGTCAGTGTTTGGAGGCTGATTATGGGATGGATCCCTAGGAATGGCAGTCTCTACATGGTCCATCCTTTTGTCTCAGCTACAAAGGTTGTCTCTGTAACTCCTTACATGGGTGTTTTGTTCCCAATTTTAAGAAGGGGCACAGTGTCAGCATTTTGGTCTTCAATACCCTTAAGTTTCATATGTTTGGAAGATTGTATCTTGTATCTTGGGTATTCTAAGTGTCTGGGCTAATACCCACTTATGTCACCACTAGGGTACTGGTTATTCTCCTCTGCTTCTCATTTGGTCACAGAGATTTTCATTTGATCTCATTTGTCTAAGATGCCAGCATGCCCTCCTTATAGACTGTGGTACAATAGATGTTTAACTTTCATAACTATTGGGTAATGCTTTGATTTTTCTGCGTTTGCCTAATTGAATAAAGGGGATTATTCCTCCAGCCCATAGTGACAGGCATGCTTTAGAGAAGTCAGGACTAGTGGTCCTCAATCTTCAAAATGTTGTGAATCTTTAATATACAGCTCTACAACAATAATTTTATTTCATTGCAACTTCATAAATATAATTTTGCTGTAGTCATGAATTGTAAAGTATATATCTTATAAACAAGATATATGATATGTGACAGTTGTGAAAGGGTTGTTTGAACACTCAAAGGAGTCTAATTCCATGGTTTGAAAAGCACTAATTTGGACACAATGGGGATACTGCTGCCAATGTAGACTGTTTATCCTGTGTTGCTGGTCAGAAGTCTCCGTACTTTGAAGGCAATGGGTTTTCCCAGAACAGGCTTCTTCTGAGTCCCCAAACTTCTGTCAACACCTGTTCACCTTGGTGATGATCACTGATGTATCAAATGACCATACTTAGTAAATTAGAGTAATACAGTTTTCTTTTCCACCCTAGAAAGTGGGGATTCTAAAAATATGTCTACTAGCTAAAAGCAGTGATGGTGCTCTTCCTAGGGTTCCTTACATAGTGTCCTCCTTGGATGTTCCTCTCTGATCTATACTCACCATCTATGCTGCTTCCTCTCATCAACAGCACACATGATAACACTCAACCCATCTGATCTTCAGTCAGCAGAAATACACTAATTATATTTCCCATATGGCCAAGTTGCTCATGATTCTGAGGCATAATCATGCATGTTGTATTGCCAAACAGAATGACACTAATTGTCTAGTATATAATGAAGCATATTTTGTATGACTCTTTTCAGGAGTCTGTATATTCAATGATGAACACACCATCAGCAATTGAGTGAATTCTTGTGAGATGATTTCATCACAGCGGGATCCAATGTGCTAGAAAGAGAAAAGAGGGAACCAAACTCCCTTTCATAATTAAACCTTTTCTATAACACCATTATTAAATTATTTTTATATGTAGGTCATATCCCTCCTGACCCATTCAATTTTTCCCAAATATATTCACACCTGGGGATTAATTTTCAGAAAATTATTTTGGGGAAACACATGTGATTATTTCAACATCTATAGTAGTGTGGGGGCGTTATATGTACATCATGTACACTTAAGAACTTTAGATACCTCCTTCCCTGTGATAGCCTTGCAGCTCACTGAGTGACATGTGCATTTGATGATAAATGATACACAAACATTGAAGCACATTACCATATGGTGTCACCCATATCAAGTTTAAAATAGCAAGAACCACACGTGAGTAGAAAAATACAAATACATTTTATAGTGTCTTGAAGCTAAAATCCGCAAATTAATCAAAATATTATTTGGACTCTGTTACTTTATACCAGTGTTTTTTAAGTGTACAAGTCGCAGGCCTTTTCTTTGACCCTTTGCACAGGTTTATAGCTTTATAGTGTCCTTTTACCATCTTCATCCTCCCCACTATCCTCCATTGCTATCAAATCTCCCCCCTGCTGCTGCACTTACTCTTCCAAAATACCTCCTATTTTTTAATGTCCCTTATTAAATTTATATGTTCACAATTGTCATTTTGAATTTTACTTGTCTAACCTAATATATTGTATTTTACCGTTCCATCCTTTTTTTTTAAAACAAAGCCCTGCACTAATACACATAGATGAGAAATATATTAATATCCCCCCCTCTCTCTCTCTCTCTCTCTCTCTCTCATTTCTAAGCCATTCATCCAGTAGTTGACATCTAAAATCACTCCATAGCATGTATGTTTCATACAGTGATGATATGGATATATAGTGGTCCTTCTTAGATTTTTTTTTTTGAACTTAAATCAACATGGGAAGATAGAATCTCAGATAAAGAACTTCATCCATCACATTGGCCTGTGGCCACACCTTAAGGAATGTTTTTTTGTTTGTTTTTTGTTTTTGTTTTGTTTTGTTTTGTTTTGTTTTGTTTTGTTTTTTTTTGATGACTGTTTTTGAAGGATCTAGCTTTCTATGGATAGTGTCATATCCTATGCAGAAGATGTACAGGGTGTGGTGGGACCATGGAAGGTACTGAAAAGGATGTTTTTGAAGAACTGAAGATCTATGTGCCATGAACAATTAAAGTGTCCTCTAATTTGTAAGAAAATTTTATACGTACCTGTGTCCAATATTCTGTCTACACATATTTCAAAAGTAAAATTACCTCATCTATTTCATCCTGTTTTACTGCATTTAATCTATGAAATTCCTTATAATCAGAAGTGCTGGTAAATTTTAAAAACCTTTAAAATATGACTGGGAGATATCAGGTTTGTTTTATCACAATTTTGTAAGCATGCCCAAGATCTATGTTGTCCTCTTACTTTCCAAAGAATCTATAATTCATGATTGCCATTGGTTTCAACACATGTCATTTAACCCTGTCAAATTCCAGCTTTTTTTGCATAAAAATAGTCCTCCTCTAACTGTGGGTTTTCATAAAGTGAAAATTGGTGTGCTATCCAGTGTGCTTCCTCAAAGAGTCTGGCAATATTTATGATAAGAAGCACAGCTTAAAGATAACCAAGGGAAAGGTTGGAACATGAAAAATAACCACCATGGATGATGTCAAGTCAGAAACCGAAGACTTTCTCAGAACGAAAATAAAAACAAAAATGAAACAAAACAAAACACACACCAAACAAATAAATAAAAATCCAACAACCAAACAATAAAAACAATGCAAAGGTGAAATTCTTTGGCAGAATATTACTCAGATCATCAGGACTTTCAGTTGGGATTTCATTTTTAATTTCTAGCAAGCCATATGAAAAGTAAAGTCGAGATGCTGAACGTTTCTTTTCTGGTCAAGTCTATTTGTAGTTCTGTAGGCTTCTTTTATGTTCATGGGCATCTCTTTCTTTAGGTTTGGGACATTTTCTTCTATAATTATGTTGAAGATATTTGCTGCCCCTTTAATTTGAAAATCTTCATTCTCATCCACTCCTATTATCCTTGGTTTGGTCTTCTCATTGTGTCCTGGATATCCTGGATGTTTTGAGTTAGGATCCTTTTGCATTTTGCATTTTCTTTGATTGTTTTGCTGATGTTCTCTATGGAATCTTCTACACCTGACATTCTCTCTTCCATCTCTTTTATTCTGTTGCTGATGCTTGCGTCTATGGTTCCAGATATCTTTCCTAGGGTTTCTATCTCCAGCGTTGCCTCACTTTGGGTTTCTTTATTGTGTCTATTTCCCTTTTTAGATCTAGTATGGTTTTGTTCATTTCCATCACCTGTTCAGATGTGTTTTCCTGTTTTTCTTTAAGGACTTCTATGTTTGGTTGTGTTTTCCTGTTTTTATTTAAGGACTTGTAACTCTTTAGCAGTGTTCTCCTGTATTTCTTTAAGTGAATTACTAAAGTCCTTCTTGATGTCCTCTACAATCTTCATGAGATATGCTTTTAAATCCGGTTCTAGCTTTTCGGTTGTGTTGGGGTACCCAGGACTAGGTGGGGTGGGAGTGCTGTGTTCTGATGATGGTGAGTGGTCTTGATTTCTGTTAGTACAATTCTTACATTTGCCTTTCACCATCTAGAAATCTCTGGAGCTAGTTGTGATAGTTGTCTCTGGTTAGAGCTTGTTCTTCAGGTGATTCTGTTAGCCTCTATCAGCAGACATGGGAGACTAGATCTCTCCTCTGAGTTTCAGTGGTCAGAGCACTCACTGCAGTCAAGCTCTCCTCTCACAGGAAAGGTGCACAGATATATGTTCTTAAGACCTCCCTCCTGGCCGAAGACGAAGGCCCAAAACAGGACCTGTCCTGAAGCTGAGTTGCTTTGACCTTTCCCAGAAGGTGTTAGCTTCTGTATTCTACACTCTCACATGTCCAGAAAACTCTCGGAGGAGTCCTGGAACCAAGATGTCTGCAGCTGATGCTCAGGCAAAGCACTCCTGCACTGGGCACACCCCTTTCCTCTGGCTGGGAAAGTGGCCAGATGTCTGGGATCTGTGCAGAATAATCTCGGCTGGGTCCCGGAACCAAGATATCTGCTACTGATGCTCAGTCAAAGCGCTCCCGTACCGGGTGGACCCCTTTTTTCTGGCTGGGACAGTGGCCAGGTGTCTGGGGCCCGAAAAGGGGGCTGTCTTAGAAGCTCTGTGGCTCTCGCCTCTCCAAGAAGCTTTTGGCTTCTGTAGTCCATACTCTCACCTGTGCAGAATACACCTGGCGTGGTCCCAGAACCAAGATGTCTGTTGCCGATGCTCAGGCAAAGCACTTCTGCACCGGGCGTACCCCCTTTCCTCTGGCCGGGAAAGTGGCTAGATGTCTGGGGCCTTTGCAGAATACACTCGGCAGGGACCTGGACCAGTCTGGTAGTTCTTCAGAAAATTGACATAGTACTACCAGAAGATCCAGCAATCCAGATCCCAGGACCCCCTTTGCAGAAACTGAAGTTCTAAAATCCACTTGGTGAATTGAAGTAGACAATAGGCCCAGATTCCTACTGGGAAGAAAGGGAATGTTAGATTCTCTTTTATGTAGAATGAGTGGTGTAAGTCTCCTATGGTCTGACATCCCTTTAAGGAAAAATGATTCAAAGCTACTTGGTAGGATTAGGAATATTCCTTATAAGGCATAATACATGTTTTAGGCGACATTTGACCAATAGGGCTAAGGCAATGTTAGCCCTAGGAGAGTTCTGACATTCTATTCAGTGTAGTGAGAAAAAAAATGAGTTACCATGGGGAAATGTGTGCCCCATGTAAGAGAGGAAATCTCGAAGGCCCTACTGAAAGAGGAGGGCAGAATCCTCTTGAGGCAGAATGTGAAATTGCCATATACACTTCTGTCAAAGTTAAATGTCCCTGGTACCTTATAGAGTGGAGAATGTTTCCAGCCATGATCAAAAGTTTCCAACTCTTATTCAGAGTTTTGTATTTTGATAGTTTGTGTTCATTCAGGAGAGACAAGGCAGCAACATATTTTTTTCTTCCAAAGGCTTTGAATGACTTTTGATGACTTTGTTCATCTATCCAGGTCTAGGCAGAATTAATGAAGTTATTACATTCCTATTGACTTGCCTAAAGGCAGATGGCACAGGTACTTTGCTCTGATTTGTAACTTGGACTATGGGACCTCAAACCAGAGTGGACTAGGGTACCTTGTTTAAAGAAGGAGTCACTTTTGGAAATATGGCTGATCAGCTAGGTATAATCCTACTTTGATGTATACATTCACAAATATACTTCATATATGTGAATGTCATTTTTGAGAAAGAGAACATTTTGGGTGGATAAGGAAGAGCAGGAAGGTCACAGAATCCCTCAGGCAAAAGTTTACCTTGGGAATTGTAAGATGTCAAAAATAACATATCAAGTGCAAATGTCCTCATAGTCCAGAATACTCATGTGTTCTGAGACTTTGAGTTTTGCTTGCCAACAATCAGAGTATTTTTCTTAAAAATTGTTTGGTAAACTCTAGTTCTATGTTCTCCATAAGCTGCACAGCAGCATCCCAGGCATAGGCACCAAAATGGAATTGCTCCATTTCAAGTAACAGGCTTAAAATTAAAAATTAAATTAGGGTTCATATAATTACTGTCATGTCCCAGAACATCATTTCAGAGTGTTTGGCATCCCTTCTTTTATTTGAGCATGTCTGGCCATCCATGTCTGAAGGGAAACTTTAGGACCTCCTAGAGGAATAGACCTCATGGTTCTATGGATAAAAGTGGATTTTCTGAGGTAAGCATAGTTAAGGGAAATTGATTTAAAGTTTCCTTGAAGGAAAAAAAAAAAGAAAAAAAAAAAAGAACATCGGCTAGAGTTTTTCATGTCAGTGGCTTTTCTGTAGGCTCCATAAGCAGCAGAATTTGTATTAATCCCCGGTCAAATTTAAGGGTGAATCTATATTTCCCTAATTCAAAGATAAAATGAAAGTTTCTTCCTTGAAAGAGTATCTATGTCAAAGATTCTTCATTGAAACCTTTTTGAACCTAGAGTTTACCTTGAACTGAGGAAAAATCTGGGAAACATTAGGAAAAATATGTAAGGTTCAGTCCATAATATCAGCAAGTTTTGTGGGATTCCTCGACCTAAATAAATGTCCAAGCCTGCTTTGGACAAACTGGTGTGATCAGAGGCTCCCTTTGCTTCAGTGGGAATATGTGATGCCTCCTTAAGCAATGGTAGAAGGAGTGATTAGCCCTCGGGGAAAGGAGGTGCTGATATCCTTGTAACAGGAGAGATGAACAGAGTATAAAAATCCCCATAATATTTTGAGCAAAAATTAATTTGCTTACCTTAGCTCATGAGGTCCTAGCATTGCCACACCTTCTAACCGTTCTTCACATCCTGGGGTATCCATATCCTTAGCTGAATTAGCAAGGCACCAAATATAGATACCATGATTCATGAAAAGCTTTGGATTGTATCCTCAGCATGATTGCCTCCTAAAAATTATGTTCAACCAACCAGAACTGAGTTAGAATGATGAATTCACACGATGTCATGTGACTATACTCAAGGAAGTGGCATAAGGTTCCAGGATTGGCCTCCTCCTCTTGATTTCTGTGAACTTTGAGCAGAGGGAGCAATTCTCCTTGATCAGAGGTAAAATATCCCATGGGTTCCTGAATAGAAGGGATTTTTATGAGAGCCCATTGCATCAAAGGTGTACATTTTATGACCTTGATCATCACAGGAAGGAAAATACTATAGGTTTGGAAAAGAGAAAGTCTCTCAAACCTGTTGGACAGTAGGGGAGTTGTCCTGTTCACCTTCTGTAGAGGAGTTTGTTCCAGGCACTTCAGGCCTCCACATCTTCAGAGAACTCTAAAAAAATTCTTATCTCTGAGGACTCTATGCGGATTTGACAGCATTCAGAGGTTTCTTCTGACAAGTCGGCTCAAAGTCCCTGGATTTGTTCCCTATTAAACTTACAAGGAAGCACACAGGTGTGGTTGTAGAGTACAGTTACCTTTCTGATGACCAGCTTAAAGAGAGCCTTGGATCCAGGCAGAGGTTTTCATAAACTGGCCATGGGACTTGACTCTGGAGTTCTCTGAGATTTGTTTTGTTTGTTTGTTTTTGGTGGTCAAAAGTATATTCCCTAACCAATAAGGTCTGAGGGAGAAGCTCTTAGTTGAGTGGTAGACCTGAGTCCACCGTGAACAAAGACCAAAGCTGTTGTGTATTCTTGGTACCAAGGATTCAGCCTGAAGCTCACTAGAGCTGAGCCTGAATATTTGAGATAAACTTCTCACTCACAAGGTCAGTCCTATACCTTGCTTCATCAGAGAGGCATGTCTCAGACCCTTGCAGTGCAGAAGGAAGAAGAATAAAGCATTTTACTCAAGGTCGGCTGACCCCTTTGGCATACGCATAATGTCAAGGGATACTATGGTTAGAGGAAGCAAGGTTTAGGCCCTCTTCAAAAGATAAACCAACTGGGTGTCAGCTCCCTTGAAGTTATGGGATACTTTACATCTGAGGGGGCCTGACATGATGGAGTTGATATTTATGCTGGAGGTATAAATTATCCTGGGTCTAGCAGGGTACATCTGAGTCCCCATTGTAACTTCATCAATGCTATTGCATGCTGATAGTAAAAGAGCCATCTTCGTGGCCTTCTTAAAATGTTGTTGAGGTCTGAAGTCCTTTGTGTATCATGTCATATGGATCAGGGCATCTTCAGTTATTGAGGACCTATGTGACACCTTTGTTCTGAAGTGGTAATTCTGAGGGGAATTAAAGAATTTCTGAGGTTTCTTGTTCTCATATGTTAATGCTGCCTTCAATACTGGGGAGTTTCTAACATATTTGATTTTGGGGGTTACATCTGAAACCCCCTTGAGTTATTGATGGAAGATGTGTGTCACATTGGTTCTTTTTGATGTATGTGGCTATACTGACATTGTCTTCAGACACACCATAAGGTGGCATCGGGTCCCATGACAGATGGTTGTGAGACAACAAGTGGTTACTGAGAATTGAACTCAGGACCTGTGGAAGAGAAGTCAGTGCTTTTAACTGCTGAACCATCTCTCCAGCCCCAGCATATTGATTCTAGACAGGTAAGTTGAAGTTCACTTAGGCTATTGGGGATGATCTGAGGATCCCTGGTTCAGAATGGGCAGATCAGAAGTTCCCTTGGTCCACACAGTAGTTTAGAAGATCTGTGGTTCTTAAGCTGTAGGTCTGAACCTTACCAGAGAAGAATGCCTGGAGTGTTTTTGAATTCCTAATTTTGACAAAGTGTACCTGATGACTCCTTGAGCCACTGAGAGTGATTTAAGCTCCACTTCAAGCATGGGGGGAACGTGTGAGTCTTCTTGGTGCTGAAGGAATAATTCTGAGGTTTCTGTGTCAGAAACAGGACTTGGAGGACCCATTGACAGAGTGATAATGTTGATGTATCCACAAACAATCTATAAAGGATGCCATCTTTTAGAGGCAGAAAGGTTCACACCATGTTGGGGAAAGTAGAAATGCCAAAGACTCTTGTATCTGTACAAGATCAAGGGTCGATTTGGAGAGGAGAGAAGGCCTGAATATTTCATTATCGAGGCTTCCTGGGAACCTAGAACACACATATCATGCAGGCCATGCAACAGCTTAATCAATCTCCAGTATGCTAGGAGGCACTTCCCAGCTAGTTCTCCTGATAAATCTGCTGACTACTTCTGAAAATGGCAAGGCTTTCTCGTTTCTGCTGGCCAACTTAATGTCTATGTCCTGGGTTTATGAACTTGCTGGCTACTCTTAAGCTCTGAGACTTCAGGCACCCGGGTCCTGATCCTTGGACAGAGTAATTAGGTCAGAGGATCAGAATAAGAAGCACTTGGTGCACCTTAGATCAAGGGAGTCGATTTGTCATGGACTAGACCAGATCTAGTAGGTAGGTCTAGGTCCTCAATGATCAGAAGAATCACATAGTACTCTCCATTAGGTGAAAATTATATAGCACATACTTCTGGCCACAATTGTGAGCTACTCTTAATCAGAAAGGGGATTCTTGTCCTGCTTTTAGTCACAGGGGCATAGATGATGCTTCAATGTGCATCTGAGGCAGCTAGGAGTGGAAATTGTAATTTTGATAGAGTGTTGATGAAAAGAAAAAGTTCTAAATTCATGTTGCTCATAAGGGGCATAGAAAGGGAAAATATGAGGGCAGCTTCTGGATCAAAAAAGAACTGAAAATGCCAGGGTATGAGAGAGTAGGGCCCAGGCCACCTTCTTGAGATAGACTGCCTTACAGGTTCCATTTGGCAGGCTGGGAAGCTCTTGTGCGTCCCTGGGCAGAAGGGGTAAGTCGGAAGCAAGGAGTAAGTCGTAAGCCTCCTAGAGCATTTTCGATATCTCTTTTGTCATAAAAAGTATCTGTGAGGCACAGTTTCTTAGATGGGGCATTTGAGAGGCCACCCCTTTCAGCCTGAAGCATTCTGAGCCTTTCTGAAACAGGGATCACATAGCCAGAGTCCCTCTGGTGAGAACTGGAAAGTGTGAGTCCACATTGGTCTGATTGAGAAGGTCTGACACCTCCTTTAGGAGAGAGGAAAGAACAACTCCCCTTTTGCCGTGCAATCCTATTGAGATTGATTTGCATATGGCGTGTATATTTGTGGCCTCCTAGGTCACAAAGGGGGAACCCAAATTCATATTGTAATGACGGGTCTCTCCAAGGACAGGAGAGAGCAGGTACCACATCCTCTGCTTGAAGTATTGTACGTCTGTAATATCTTCGAATAACAGGGAATGTTCCAAAAGGGAATGTGGTACTCCCTTTTGGAGGTACAAATCCCCATAGGATAGGCACCAAAGCTATGGGCTCCTGTTTGGCACTTCTGGAAGGTTTCTCTCCCTCTTGGACATTAGGAATATGTTTTGAGCCCTCCTTAGTAGAAACAGGGTGCCTGATATCCTCTTGGGGTGATGATGAGAGTTTCACACCTCTTCGGGGACTGTCTCCATCTGGAGATGACTCAATGCATTCTTGATCTGTAGGGGAAGTTTGCAGGGCTCCATGGGTAACAGAGGATTTCCTCTGTTTCCTTCTGGTAGAAATAGCATGTCTGGGAATCTCATGAGGAGAGGTGGGATGCCTGAGGCTGTCTTCATGAGAAAGAGTGGTTCGCATGCACTCTTCTGTAAGGATGGAGGATGGCTTGTCAACCTCATGCTCTGAATTGGAAGTTTGGGTGTCCCATTGGTCAGAAGGGGCTTTTTCTGATGGGTTTTCAGTAGACTTGGATGGTCTGTGAATGCCTTGGGTTGATAGGGGACTTCGGAGGCCCACCTCATGAGATGGTGAGCATCTGCAGGCTCCTTTAGCAGAATCAAAAGTGGCAAAGTTTATGTTAGTCACAGTTTTAAGATTTACACCTCTTTTCTTAGATTTGCAAGCTCTGACCCACATTTTGGAAGAATGGCAGTGTTTCCAGCCCTCATGTTTTGAGCGCACAGATTTCAGGCCCTCTTGATCTACAGAGGAAGGGCTTGGTCTTGTTTTCCGCAATTTAGAAGGTGTGGGGCAATCTCCTGGAGGAGGAGAATGACTGAGACCCTTTTTACAAAGGATACTAGATCTGAAACTCAATTGTGATGATTTTAAGGGGGAGATGCTCCTTTGAGGAGTAGAGGTAGGACTGGATTTCTTTTCTGCATACTTGGAAGATGTGAGGCTACTTTCAGCAGAAGAGATACATTTTAAGGCATCAAGTTCTGAAAGGCAGTATCTGGTATCCCCTTCAGGAAATGGGACATGTTTCAATATCCTTTGGTTAGATTTGAAACGTCTAGGGCTCTTCTTGAGATAAGAGGAATTTCTCTGGCCATCTTCATGAGGAGGGGTAGGAATAATGTCCCCTTTGGCACAAAGGGACAGTCCCTTAAACTCCGTTGAAAAGGAATTACCCACGGTTTCTTGGGGAGATGGCACAGGTTTTAGAGGCCCCTTGGCTGGTTGAGAAAGTTCTAGACTTTCCTGGGGAAATGCTGTTGTTCTCAGGATCCCTTGTTCAGATACTAAAGGGCCCATAGCATCTTCATTGGGTTTCAAAAGACACAGAGACCCTAACACACATGCCAAAGCTTCTGGAGTCCCTGGCACAGATTCTGAACTCTTAGAAATGGATTGTGTATATGTCCGAGGTTCTTCTGCCTCTGGACTAAGTGGTGAAGGAGCTGTTAATTTGGGAGAATCTTGTGTGGCTGACAAAAATTCTATGACTTCTTGGGTGACAGGTGGTATTTCTGCACTATTTTGCATACCTGCCCGTGTTTCTAGTGTGTTCTGGGAAGAATCAGAAAGTCCAAGATCTTCTGGATTGGATGGTGAATATCCTAAAGCCTTTTTTTCCAAACAGGGTCCTGGAGGCTCTTGAAGTAACAAGGAATTTTCTGTAAGCCCTTGGGAAGATATTGATGTTTCTAGTACACCTTGGGCAGACAGGGAAGGTCTCTGAGACATTAAGACAGAATGTGACACTTTCAAATCCAATTGGACAGATGGAGAAGGTCCTAGACTCACTATGGTAGAGGCTGAAATTTCCAAAGCTCCTGGTGAAGCATGGGACATTCCTGGCTTGCCATGTGTACAGGTACAACCTTCCAGATTCCCCTGTAAAGACAGGCAAGGGCCTCCAGCAGATAACAAAGGTCCCGGATTCACTTGAGCAGATAGGGACATTGTCAAAGGCTCTAGGGCAGATGATACAGATACTAGTGTTCCTCATCCAGATAAAGAAATTACCATGGGTCCTTTGGAAGAATGCATAGATTCTGAAGGATCTGAAGCAGATGGATCTGTTTGTTGAACCCTTTGTGGAGAATTCAAAGACTCATTTGGTCCCTGGAATGAAGTTAAAGGTCCCTCTGTAGGTTTAGAGAGATCTAAAGGCTCTTCTGTGGAAAGGGAAGGATCCAAAAGGCTTAGGGAAGAAAATGAGGAACTAAGTTGGGCAGAAATTGCAAGTTCCAGAGGTGAGTCATTGGATATTACATATCCTGGGGTAACTGTTGAAAATTTTTGTGCACCTGATGCAAATGATGAATATCCTAGAGTCCCCTGTGGAGATGGCAAAGGTTCTACAGATCCTTGTGTAGTTGCTGAAATCCTCAGAGATCCCTGGTCAGATCTCAAAGTCCTTGCTGTATTTTGAGCAGGGTGCATATATCCCTGACACACTGGGAAAGATGGTGAGTCTGCTACTGTGTAGTGTGTAGATGTGGACTGAGTTCCTATAACTTGTGTATGTAAAGAAGGACTTGAAAACCTTTTGGAAGATGTAGAATGTTGGGAAGACCTTTGTGGACATGGGGACAGATGTACAATACCCTGTGCAGAGAGACCGGGACTCACACCTCCATGAGCAGGATCAGAAGATGCTGGAGTCCCTTGTTCTGAGGAGGAAAGACCCAGAGGATTATGAGAACATTCAGAACATTGTGATGTATTCATCATTGCCTGGGCTGAGATAGAAAGTTTCAGAGGCCCCTGGGCAGATTGCAAAGGTGCTAGATACCCTTGGGCAAATGGGAAAGTCTCTGCACCTCCTTGGGTAGAAACGGAATGTCTACCAAGTGTAGGAGGTGATGGTGGCAAAGTACCTAGAGTCGCCGAAATAGACTGAGAAGATGCTACAGCCTGCCTCACTTGTGGAAAAAGGCCTAAAGCACTCTGTGACTCTTCATATTGTGCCAATATCCCTGTGGCATCTGTTGAATTTTCCAGATTTCTGTGGTTGGGGATAAAAGAACTTTGCATGGGCAAAGTTCCCTCTTCTGCCCTGAAAAGTACCTTTGGCTTTTGAAAAGATGACAAAGTTTCTAGAACCACTGGAGTAGGTACAAGTTGCTCCTGAACACCCAGTACAGGTGGGCAATGCCCTATATCTGATGGTGAAGGATAAAAGCTTTCTTGAGATTTCTGGCTAAGTAGGGAAGTTCCAGTGTCCCTTGGGAAACCTGGGGATCTTTCTGCAAAATGATGGGCAGTTTTAGAAAATCCTACATCTGTATGACAAGCAGTTGGATGATGCAAAGTATCTTGAGCAAATGAAACACTTTATGTATTCCCCTGTTTAGAAATGGGAAGTTTTAGAGACCCTTGGGCAGAACAGAAATGTCCAAAAGCCTCTTGGGAAGATGAAGAGCCTAGGGTTCCCTGTGAACCTAGGGTTCCTTGTGAAGATAAACAAATTCCCAGAGGCATCTGATCAGATGACACAGATTCTGATAGCAACTGAGTATTTTGGGGAGACGCCAGATGTCCTGGAGTGGGAAGCAAAATTCCCACAGTCTCCTTTGCAGACAGGGACGTTCCTACTGTGGCTTCTGCAGATAAAAAATTCCCCTCAGTGCCCTGAGCAGATGTGGAAGACTCTAGAGTAGTTTCTTTAGATTTCGTCAATTCTAGACAACATTCTTCAGATGAACAAGGTTCCAGAGTTCCTTGCTCAGATCTCAAAGATGATGGTGACACCTGTAGTGATGTAGTAAGATCCAGATGCAGTCCAGCACATCTGGAAGAGTCTGAGATCCCTCCGATAGATGGAGAGTATTTATTTGTTTCTGAAAATGCTGGGGAAGGAGATGAATGCAGTAGAGACCCTCCAGAGGATCCCGAGATATGGGTCACTGCCTGGGCTGAGATGGAAAGTGTCAGAGGCCCCTGGGCTGATTGCAAATGTGCTAGGTTCCCGGGACCAGAAGGGAATGTTTCTGCACCTCCTTGAGTAAAAGATGAATGTCTACCAGGTTCTCGAGGTGATGGTGGCAAAGGTCCTAGAGTAGGCAAAGCAGATGTAGAAGATTCTGTATTCTCCCTCACTAGAGGCAAAGGGCCTGAGGTAGTCTCTGTGTGTTTACATTGTCCCAAGCCCAATATCCCTGTGGAATCTGCCAAAGGTTCTAGATTCCTTTGGGTGGATGACAACGAACTTTGCACAGGCAAAGTCCCCTCTGCAGCTGTGCAAAGGTCCTTACAATTTTGAGAGGTTAGCACATATCCTTGAGAGTCTTTACTAGATAGAGGATGCTCCTGAGAACCTAGTACAGATGGTGAGTGTGTTACATCTGCTGGTGAATATGAAATGGATTTTTGAGATTTCTGGCAAGGTAGTAACGGCCCAATGTCCCTTGAGGACGCTGAAGATCTTTGTCTAGAAGGTTCAGAAAGGGGAGAAAATCTCATACATTTCTGGCAATAAGTTGGATGTTGCACAGACTTTGGAGAAGATGGCACAGTTTGTACAGTCCATTGTTTAGTTGTGGACAGCTTTAGAGACCCTTGGTCAGAAAGGGAATGTCCAGAAGCCTCTATGGAAGATGAAGAGCCTAGAGTTCCTGGTGAAGATAAAGAAATTCCCAGAGGCTTCTGATCAGATGACAAAGACTCTGAGACCACCGGAGGGATTTGGGTAGACCCCAAAGTTCCTGCAGTGGGAGGCAAAGTTCCCACAGTCTGCTTTGCAGACATGGGCTTTCCTACTGTGGCTTGTGCAGATAAGGAATGCCCCCTAGTACCCTGAGCAGATGCAGAAAACCCTACAGTTTTTTTCTTAGATTTGGTCCCTTCAGATAAGCAAGGTCCCAGAGTTCCTTGCTCAGATCTCAAAGATGATGGTGACACCTGTAGTGATGTAGTAAGATCCAGATGCTGTCCAGCACTTCTGGGAATGTCTGATGTCCTTCGGGTAGATGTAGAGTATGTATTTGTTTCTGAAACTGCTGGGGAAGGAGATGAATGCAGTAGAGCCCCTTCAGCAGATCCCAAGATATGGATCATTGCCTGGGCTGAGATGGAAAGTGTCAGAGGCCCCTGGGCTGATGGTAAATGTGCTAGGTTCCCGGGACCAGAAGGGAAAGTTTCTGCACATTCTTGAGTAAAAGATGAATGTCTACCAGGTTCTCGAGGTGATGGTGGCAAAGGTCCTAGAGTAGGCAAAGCAGATGTAGAAGATTCTGTATTCTCCCTCACTAGAGGCAAAGGGCCCTAGGTAGTCTCTGTGTGTTTACATTGTCCCAAGCCCAATATCCCTGTGGAATCTGCCAAAGGTTCCTTTGGGTAGATGACAAAGAACTTTGCACAGGCAAAGTCCCCTCTGCAGCTGTGCAAAGGTCCTTAAAATTTTGAGAGGTTAGCTCATATCCTTGAGAGTCTTTACTAGATAGAGGATGCTCCTGAGAACCTAGTACAGATGGTGAGTGTGTTACATCTGCTGGTGAATATGAAATGGATTTTTGAGATTTCTGGCAAGGTAGTAACGGCCCAATGTCCCTTGAGGACGCTGAAGATCTTTGTCCAGAAGGTTCAGAAAGGGGAGAAAATCTCATACCTTTCTGGCAATAAGTTGGATGTTGCACAGACTTTGGAGAAGATGGTACAGATTGTACAGTCCATTGTTTAGTTGTGGACAGCTTTAGAGACCCTTGGTCAGAAAGGGAATGTCCAGAAGCCTCTATGGAAGATGAAGAGCCTAGAGTTCCTGGTGAAGATAAAGAAATTCCCAGAGGCTTCTGATCAGATGACAAAGACTCTGAGACCACCGGAGGGATTTGGGTAGACCCCAACGTTCCTGCAGTGGGAGGCAAAGTTCCCACAGTCTGCTTTGCAGACATGGGCTTTCCTACTGTGGCTTGTGCAGATAAGGAATGCCCCCTAGTACCCTGAGCAGATGCAGAAAACCCTACAGTTTTTTTCTTAGATTTGGTCCCTTCAGATAAGCAAGGTCCCAGAGTTCCTTGCTCAGATCTCAAAGATGATGGTGACACCTGTAGTGATGTAGTAAGATCCAGATGCTGTCCAGCACTTCTGGGAATGTCTGATGTCCTTCGGGTAGATGTAGAGTATGTATTTGTTTCTGAAACTGCTGGGGAAGGAGATGAATGCAGTAGAGCCCCTTCAGCAGATCCCAAGATATGGATCATTGCCTGGGCTGAGATGGAAAGTGTCAGAGGCCCCAGGGCTGATGGTAAATGTGCTAGGTTCCCGGGACCAGAAGGGAAAGTTTCTGCACCTTCTTGAGTAAAAGATGAATGTCTACCAGGTTCTCGAGGTGATGGTGGCAAAGGTCCTAGAGTAGGCAAAGCAGATGTAGAAGATTCTGTATTCTCCCTCACTAGAGGCAAAGGGCCCGAGGTAGTCTCTGTGTGTTTACATTGTCCCAAGCCCAATATCCCTGTGGAATCTGCCAAAGGTTCTAGATTCCTTTGGGTGAATGACAAAGAACTTTGCACAGGCAAAGTCCCTTCTGCAGCTGTGCAAAGGTCCTTAAAATTTTGAGAGGTTAGCTCATATCCTTGAGAGTCTTTACTAGATAGAGGATGCTCCTGAGAACCTAGTACAGATGGTGAGTGTGTTACATCTGCTTGTGAATATGAAATGGATTTTTGAGATTTCTGGCAAGGTAGTAACGGCCCAATGTCCCTTGAGGACGCTGAAGATCTATGTCCAGAAGGTTCAGAAAGGGGAGAAAATCTCATACCTTTCTGGCAATAACTTGGATGTTGCAGAGACTTTGGAGAAGATGGTACAGTTTGTACAGTCCATTGTTTAGTTGTGGACAGCTTTAGAGACCCTTGGTCAGAAAGGGAATGTCCAGAAGCCTCTATGGAAGATGAAGAGCCTAGAGTTCCTGGTGAAGATAAAGAAATTCCCAGAGGCTTCTGATCAGATGACAAAGACTCTGAGACCACCGGAGGGATTTGGGTAGACCCCAACGTTCCTGCAGTGGGAGGCAAAGTTCCCACAGTCTGCTTTGCAGACATGGGCTTTCCTACTTTGGCTTGTGCAGATAAGGAATGCCCCCTAGTACCCTGAGCAGATGCAGAAAACCCTACAGTTTTTTTCTTAGATTTGGTCCCTTCAGATAAGCAAGGTCCCAGAGTTCCTTGCTCAGATCTCAAAGATGATGGTGACACCTGTAGTGATGTAGTAAGATCCAGATGCTGTCCAGCACTTCTGGGAATGTCTGATGTCCCTCGGGTAGATGTAGAGTATGTATTTGTTTCTGAAACTGCTGGGGAAGGAGATGAATGCAGTAGAGCCCCTTCAGCAGATCCCAAGATATGGATCATTGCCTGGGCTGAGATGGAAAGTGTCAGAGGCCCCTGGGCTGATGGTAAATGTGCTAGGTTCCCGGGACCGGAAGGGAAAGTTTCTGCACCTTCTTGAGTAAAAGATGAATGTCTACCAGGTTCTCGAGGTGATGGTGGCAAAGGTCCTAGAGAAGGCAAAGCAGATGTAGAAGATTCTGTATTCTCCCTCACTAGAAACAAAGGGCCCGAGGTAGTCTCTGTGTGTTTACATTGTCCCAAGCCCAATATCCCTGTGGAATCTGCCAAAGGTTCTAGATTCCTTTGGGTGGATGACAAAGAACTTTGCACAGGCAAAGTCCCCTCTGCAGCTGTGCAAAGGTCCTTAAAATTTTGAGAGGTTAGCTCATATCCTTGAGAGTCTTTACTAGATAGAGGATGCTCCTGAGAACCTAGTACAGATGGTGAGTGTGTTACATCTGCTTGTGAATATGAAATGGATTTTTGAGATTTCTGGCAAGGTAGTAATGGCCCAATGTACCTTGAGGACGCTGAAGATCTATGTCCAGAAGGTTCAGAAAGGGGAGAAAATCTCATACCTTTCTGGCAATAAGTTGGATGTTGCACAGACTTTGGAGAAGATGGTACAGTTTGTACAGTCCATTGTTTAGTTGTGGACAGCTTTAGAGACCCTTGTTCAGAAAGGGAATGTCCAGAAGCCTCTATGGAAGATGAAGAGCCTAGAGTTCCTGGTGAAGATAAAGAAATTCCCAGAGGCTTCTGATCAGATGACAAAGACTCTGAGACCACCGGAGGGATTTGGGTAGACCCCAAAGTTCCTGCAGTGGGAGGCAAAGTTCCCACAGTCTGCTTTGCAGACATGGGCTTTCCTACTGTGGCTTGTGCAGATAAGGAATGCCCCCTAGTACCCTGAGCAGATGCAGAAAACCCTACAGTTTTTTTCTTAGATTTGGTCCCTTCAGATAAGCAAGGTCCCAGAGTTCCTTGCTCAGATCTCAAAGATGATGGTGACACCTGTAGTGATGTAGTAAGATCCAGATGCTGTCCAGCACTTCTGGGAATGTCTGATGTCCCTCGGGTAGATGTAGAGTATGTATTTGTTTCTGAAACTGCTGGGGAAGAAGATGAATGCAGTAGAGCCCCTTCAGCAGATCCCAAGATATGGATCATTGCCTGGGCTGAGATGGAAAGTGTCAGAGGCCCCTGGGCTGATGGTAAATGTGCTAGGTTCCCGGGACAGGAAGGGAAAGTTTCTGCACCTTCTTGAGTAAAAGATGAATGTCTACCAGGTTCTCGAGGTGATGGTGGCAAAGGTCCTAGAGTAGGCAAAGCAGATGTAGAAGATTCTGTATTCTCCCTCACTAGAGGCAAAGGGCCTGAGTTAGTCTCTGTGTGTTTACATTGTCCCAATGCTAGAATCCCTGTGGAATCTGCCAAAGGTTCTAGATTTCTTTGGGTGGATGATAATGAACTTTGAACAGGCAAAGTTCCCTTTGTCACTGTACAGTTTTTCTTTTGCCGTTGAGAAGTTAACAGCAAAAGTTCTTCAACTCCCTGGCCAGCTATGGGCTCCCCCAAACTGTCTTCTGCATTAAGGGAAACTTGTCCATGCAACTGAGTCGATGGTGAGAGTAATGGAGAAATTTGTGCTGATCCATTCAGTTCAAGATTTGATTGTGGATACAGGGATGTTGCAACAGCTTTTTGTAAAAACGGTGGAGGAGCTTGACTTGCTTGTGTTAGTGTGCAATGGCCATGAGGCTTTGGTACATGTGGCAATGTTTCTGGTGTCCTTGGTACCCATGAAGACATTCCCAAGGAAAATGACACCGAAGAAAAATGTTGATGAGCACACTGGGCAGACTCCGATGATCCCAGAATCTCCTGGGAAGATGTTGACTGCTGCATAGACTGTTGAGTATATGGTGAAAGGTCTAGAGATGCCTCAACAGATATGCTAAGTTTGGTAGATAGCAAATGTGCTAGATCACTTGAAACTTCTAAAGAAGACACCTGAGATCGTTGGTCAGGTTGTGAATGTCCTGTATGACTTGAGGTATGTTGCAAAGGGCCTTTAGTGACTTGGAGAGATGGTGAGGTATACTGAGATTCTACTGTATACGACCAGTCCCCTGGCTTCTGTTGGTAAGATGGTAAATGTTCTAGAAACCCTGGGAAAGATGGCAAATTACCAACAGTTTCCTGGACAGGTATAGAATGTTCAAGAGGTGCTTGCTTACATCTCACAGTTGTTAGAGTGCCTGATGTAGTTTGGGGAAGTTTCTGAGCACATAGTACAGATGATGAAGGTTCCACAGTCCCTTGGGAATATAACAATGCTTTTTTAGTTTTCCTGGTGGATTTAGAAGATCTTTGTTCAGATGGAAATTTTTCTGTTGTCTTAGATTCAGATTTGGGAGGTGCCATAGACCCTATAAGAGGCAAAGGATCTGTTGTAGTCCCTTGGACAGATGGCAAGTTATCCAGAGATTCTACCATGTGTGAGGAGTGCTCTAGCTTCTTTTGGAAAGATGCTGTATGCTCTAGTTTCCTTGAGGTAGTTGTAGAAGAACCTTCAGTCCCCTGGACAGGTCCAGAATGTTCTAAAGGCCCTTGCTTACATGTCACAATTTTTAGTGTTCCTGTTGTAGTGTGAGGAGGTTTCTGAGCATGTTTTGCCGATGAGGAACTTCCCACAGTCCCTTGGGAAAATAACAATGTTTTTTTACTTTTCCTGGTGGATTCAGAAGATCTTTTTTCAGATGGAAAATTTTCTGTTGTCTTAGTTTCAGATTTGGGAGGTCCCATAGACCCTATAAGAGGCAAAGGATCTGTTGTAGTCTCTTGGACAGATGGCAAGTTATCCAGAGATTCTACCATGTGTGAAGAGTGCTCTAGCTTCTTTTGTAAAGATGCTGAATGCTCTAGTTTCCCTGAGGTAGTTGTAGAAGAACCTTCAGTCCCCTGGACAGGTTCAGAATTTTCTAAAGGCCCTTGCTTACATGTCACAATTGTTAGTGTTCCTGTTGTAGTGTGAGGAGGTGCAGATATTGAAAGTTTCACAGTCCCTTGGGTAGATAACAATGTTTTCTTAGTTCCCTGGGTAGATGGAGAAGATATCACAGCCTCTGTTACAGATGGTGGATGTTGCAGGGTATCTTGCATAGATAGAGAAATTGTAGAAGCCTTTTGAAAAGAACTGAAAAATTTCACAGGTCCTGGTTTAGATGGCGAATTTTCTAGAGCCCCAGTTTCAGATGTGGGCAGCCCCATAGCCCCTGTAGGACACAGAGAATGTATCTCAGCTCCTTGATTTGATGGAAATATTTGAGGCACCCTATCAGCATATTGAGTAGATCCTAAAGCTCCTGTCTTATGACATGATGGTTCTACAGTCCCCTGTAGTGATATAGACTGTCTCACAATGTCTTTTTCTGATTTGTATTTTGTACCTTCCTTTTGGGAGGATACCAAAGAACCTAGGGTCCCTTGTGCCAGTGATGACATTTCAAGAGACCTTTGCAATTGGAAATCCCCTAGTTTAGATGGTGAAGAATGCAGAGTCTGTTTAGAAGGTGTGTAAGTGGGCAGTGGTCCTTGGGTAGTTATCAAAAGTTCTAAGGTCTGTGAAGTAAATTGATCATGTTTCTGAGCATTTGCTGCAGTAAGTGAGTTTTTTCCACCATCCTTGGTGGATTGCAAAGACCCTTGAAGCCCTTGGCAAGATGAGGAAGATAACAAAGACTCAGTAGCAAAAGTAGGTAAGGAAATTCCCACAGGATCTGGGCCAGGCAGCATATGGCTTGGAAAACCTGAGACATTTTTCAAATGTCCTGGAGATCTCTGAGAATCTGAATATGTCCCCATATCCACATCCACAGATCGCAATGGTCCTTTAGACACCTTAGAAGGTGAGGAAGGTGGCCTATCACCCAGAACAGAAAAAGAATGTCTGAGAGTTCCCTGTGTGGATGTGGAGAGTTCTGGAGTCTGTTGTGCAGAGAGAGATTGTCCCACAGCCCCTTGAACAGAATACAAAGGTGCTACACTTCCTTCTGAGGAGGAAGGAGTTCCATGTTGCCATTGAGTGAGTGGCATGACATTTAGGGGGGACACTGAGCCAGACTGAGATAAATCTAGAACTCCATGAATGTGGGGCAAATTGGATGGAGTCTCCTGAGATGACAGAGAAAGGCTCACAGGCTCTGGAGCCACTGGTAAGGGTCCAGGAGCCACAATGGCTGACGGGGAAATTGCCAGAGCTCCTGGTCTAGGTGGAAAAGCTCCTAGCAATCTTTGAGTACGTTGGCAGGCTCTTGTTTTACTTGGGAGAGATAACAAAGGTGCTAAAGTCCCTTGAGTACTTGGTGAAGTAGCATCAGTACTCTGGGTAGTTGTGGAAAGATCCAGAGGCCTTTGCAAGGACATCAAAGGTCCTGCAAACTCAGGTGAGCATGAAGAAGATTCCAGAGGCCCCTGAGTTGGGGGTGCATGTCTGGAAACTCCTTGTGCTGATGAAGAATGATCCAGATCTCCCGGAAGGTGGAGTGAATATCCTGAACACCTTGTTGAAGATGGAAAAGTTTTCTGAACACCTTGGCCAGGTGGCAAATGTTCTGTTGTTCTCTGGACACCCAGAGTTCCTGGGGAAAATGCTAAACATCCTAAAGACCTTTGCACAGCTGGTAAAGTTTCTAGATGCTCATGCTTAGATGTTAACGATCTAGCAGATCCTAGGGCAGATGGTAACTGTCCCACAACAAGAATGTTGGAGGCAGAAGGTTTTTTAGATGCTTTAGAAGACATGGAAGATTTTTGATATGTTTGGGCTAAAGGCACAACTTCTAGATGATTTTTTTTACATGTGGACTTTCCCTTAGACCCTTGGTAATATAAAAGAGGTTGTGTCGTTCTGAAGTCTGATTGGCCAACGGACCAATCACCTTGAGCATGGGCAAAATGTTCTGGATCATTTGAGAGAGATAAAGAAATTCCCTGGAGCTCTGGGCCAGATCGTGAACAGACCAGAGCCTTTTGGTTAGACAGAGAAAGCCCTTGAGCCTTTTGGGGAAATATGGAATGTCCACCATACCCTTTGTCCAACTGGCAACTTTCCACAGTCCCTTGGTCATCTGTGGGATGTTTCAAGGCATTTTGGACAGATACAGAAGGGGTGGGACTCACCTGAGGAGTCGTTGTAGCGATTGATGTTTCTTTGGCAGCAGGAGATGATGCAAGTCCCCTTTCATCAGAAGTTCTGGAGTCTCCTTTATCAGAAGGATCAACACTCAACCTGTTTTTAGTAGAAACCGGATGCTTGGGGAAAACATGGGTAGAGGGAGAAGGTCTACTACTTCCCATCAGAGAAGGCATGTGAAAGGAACACTCTTGGGTAGATGGAGATAATTGTAAAGCACCCTTTTCAGATATGGTAGATCCTATGACCATCTGCACAGATGGGGAAGGTATTAATGTGTCTTGTGTACCCGTGCAATTCTTGCCCGTGGCTTCAGAGTGAGGGGAATGTCCTAGAGATACCTGTGTAGATGTGGCCTCTCCTAGAGCATCATGGACATATGTGAGAGGTATAAGAGCCTCTTGAGCAGGTAGGGAAATTTCTAGACCTCCTTGTGTACTAGTGGAAGTTCCAAGAAAATTTTCTTCAGCCTGAGAAAGGGATAACACCTTCTGTATAGAAGTATCAGGTGTCGTAGCCAGCTTGATAGGCAAAACAGGTTCCAAGGGCCCTTTTGAAGATGAAGTAGAACCTAGAGCCTTATGGGCATTTGGAAGATATTCTGGAGACATTTGTGGGCATGGAGAAGGACCAACGGCCCTTTGTCCAGGTGGATAAGAGTCTATAGCATCTTGTGTAGATGGGGAAGATGGCTGATCCTCTTGAGGAGATAGGGAAGTTCTCATAGTCTCCTGTGAAGTTTGGGGAGGTCTTATGGATTCTTGTGCACAGGTAGAATCCAAGGAATTCCCTTCTTTAGCCGTGCAGGATGCTACAGACTCTTGTGTGTGCAAATCACCTCCCACAGCACCTTGCTCACATAGGATTGGATCCAGAACCTTCTGTACAGATGGAATCTGTCCTAGAACATCTTTTGTAGATGTGTCACATCCACGAGTCATTTCTAAAGATGGGACTGTGGCTAGAACTCCTTTTGTAGATGTAGCCTGTCCTACAAACCCTTTATGTGATAGGGTAGTACTCAGACAATCCTGTACAGGTTTTGGAAATCGTAGCATCTTTGATGTATATGGGGAATCCTTTACAGCCTCTCCTACAGATACACAATGTCCCAGTGTCACCAAGGGCTGCATGGAGGGTTGTATGGTCTCAGCACACTGTACAAATATGGAGCTTGTTTGGCTCCCTGGGAGCATTTTGGCAGAATCTTGGCTGTTTGGGACCTGATGACAAGTCAGGAGGACCCTTTTGGCTGGTAGGGGATATTTGAATAATTCTTGATCAGATCGGGACTTTCTGGAGACCCGTTGTTTAGAGAGAGCATCTTTCAATCCTCTGCTAGAATGAGAATGTTCAGGGTCACTTTTCATAGCAGGAGAATGATTTAATCTTCCTTTCTGTGGGAGATCAGATTTAAGAACATGTCTTTGATGCTCTTCCATAGAGGGAGATAATCCTAGTGGCCACCTAACAGATGGAGAAGGTCTCAGAACCCCTGGGGAAGATGCTGATGGTTCTAGTTCACTTTGTGTATGTGCAGAAGGCACAAGAGTCCCTTTGGAGGACTCGGGAGTTTCTATCACATATAGCCTATGTGTGGAACTCTCAAGAGCCCCTTCTAAGGATGGCAAAGGTCCTTGAGCTCCTGGTATAGGTGTGGAAATTTTTGTCTCTGCTTGGGCAGGTATGAGCGGTGTGAGGCTCACTTTTGGAATCGTGATTGCATTTCTTTCCCTTTGGACTGTAAGAGATGATCTGAGCCCATTTTTTAATGGTAGAGGACTTTGAAAGCCCTCTTGGTTTAAAGGGGAAGTTCTGAAATCCTCTTGGTCAGCAGGGTCAGGTCTCAAACTCACTTTACTAGAAGCAGATTGCATGGGGCACTTTGGGGGAGAAGGGGAACATCTTTGGCTGTCTTTGTGAGAGGACTTAGCTTTATGCCCTGCTTTGGCAGCTGTCAAACATGTTGAACTCTCCTGGGGAGAGGAAGTGGAAGTCGATACATTTGAGACAAAAGAGAAATCAGTGATGTTACCTTTGGGAGAAGGAGGTTTGGATCCCTCCTTGTCTGATGGGGCCTGTTGTAGGTCCCCTTGACCAGAGGAGTCTTGTCCAACATGCTTTGGAGGAGAATTGGAAAGATTAGAGTTATGTAGGGTAGGGGATAACCTTTTGGAACTCCTTCTGGAAGAGGAGGCATGTATGATTTTCCTTTCAGCACAAGTGGGAAGTCTTTGGGATGCCTGGGCAGATGTGGAATGCCCCATAGACTCTTGGAAATATCTGGTTAGTTCGAGAACATCTTGGGTGGATAGGGACAGTCCCTGAGCATGTTGGGTGGATAGGGACAGTCCCCGAGCATGTTGGGTGGATAGGGACAGTCCCTGAGCATCTTGGGGAGAAGTGGAAGTTCCCGGATCTCCTTGGCTAGATACGGAAGGGTGTGGGGAACCTTGAATATGTGGGGAGATTACCTGTCCATGTTGTCCAGCAGAAGACGGCCCAGGCACTGTGTGATCTTCTTTAAACTTGTGACTGGCATCTCCAGCCCCGTTTGTGGAAGATGCTGCAGGCACTCTATCACCCAACTGGTCAAAATCCATAGGTTCTTCAAACACAGTGGACATAGACTGGCTTCTTGTCACCTTCCCAGGGATGGGCACAGAAGAGGAGGCTACTCTTTTTCTGGTGGCAGGCTGTAAAACTGATGGTCTGGTATCCCTGGTCAGTGGGTGACTCGTGCCCTCAGGAACCCTCAGAGGAATTGTAACTGTCCATTTATTGTTCTCTTTCAGGTTCCTCAAAGGGTCCGGGATCCTCTTCTTGGCTGAAGCCTTGACAAGAGCTTTGAGTTTCTGTAGCTTTCTGTCACGTGAGCATCAGGTTTTTTGAATCTCTGGTCTTCATAGGGATTTGGGCTCCTGAACTTGTACCGAGTCCGTCTAAGGAGCCCCGGATGATCAAAGTCCCTCGGGTCTCTGCTGGTCAAGTGCTTCCCTTGTTGGGGTAAGGTGTTACCATCCGGTTGGGGGACAGTGAAGGGGGTCCCAGGCCGTGGAGGCTGGGAACCCTGCAAGAGATTCCCCAATTGGGGTACGGTATTATTATTCCTTTGGGGGACACTGAAGGGGGTCCCAGGCCGTGGAGGCTGGGAAACCGGTCCCTGGTCAGAGGGTAAAGTCCGGGCTGAGGCTTCCTGCCCTCTCTCCACACGTCTGGCCATTTAATCATGAAGGAAATTGTTCAAGAAACATGAAATGGGCCACTGCCCATGAAAGGGGCAGTGCATGTACTTGCCAATGGTGACTCGTGGCAAACAATGCTTAAGCAGCAGCCTTTGAGAGCGGCACTCTCTCCCGAGTACTGTGAACGCGTCCTGAAGGCCAAGAGCACAGAACTAGAGTGACCGTTGGCCTCAGGAATGAAGCAAAGTTCTAGAACTGCTGTCCTCATGCCTGCACGGGCCAGTTGCGAGCTGGAGAGCAGCTGTCCTCATGCCTGCCAGTCCCGAGCCTGGACAGTGAGTGTCCTTGTGCCTGCACGGGCCAGTCCTGAGCCTGGACAGTGAGTGTCCTTGCGCCTGCACAGGCCAGTCCCGAGCCTGGAGAGAGGCTGTCCTCATGCCTGCCCGGGCCAGTCCCGAGCCTGGAGAGAGGCTGTCCTCATGCCTGCCCGGGCCAGTCCCGAGCCTGGAGAGAGGCTGTTCTCGAGCCTGTAGAGGCCAGTCCTGAGCTGCCTCACTTTGCAGTTCTGCTTGAGGTAGCAGTGCAACCATCCAAGCATTCTGAATGAGGAGGGACACTGAGGAGCCTCTCCCTTTGGGTTCAGAGTGCTACCTGGTCTGGTATTTTAGTGATTTTCAGTTATTAGGCTTTGCGGTATTTTTAGCGTTTTACTGTTTCTATTTTTTTGTTGTTGTTGTTTGTTTGTTTGTTTGTTTTCTTGAGTTTTTTTTTATTTTAATTTTGGAGTTATATTTTTTGTGTT